>NW_020897695.1:28293770-28348650 GCF_003984885.1 Neopelma chrysocephalum
CCTTCCCTTCCCTTCCCTTCCCTTCCCTTCCCTTCCCTTCCCTTTCCTTTCCTTTCCTTTCCTTTCCTTTCCTTTCCTTTCCTTTCCTTTCCTTTCCTTTCCTTTTTTCTTCTTCCCTTCCCTTCCCAAACCTTTCCCTTTTTTTTGTGACATTGTATCCTTTTACAATGGAAATAAATTATTACTCTTGGGCTCTGTTTTACTTACGCTTTGTTAATTAGCCACAGGTGGGACAAGCATAATTTCACATAAGTCTCAAGGACCGCAGGTTGAAAGTCAAGAGAACTTCAGCCTCTTGAGTAATATGTTGATTACTTCATAGCTTCAGCAACTGAGAGATTTGTTTCCACAGTTGGGTCCTGATGGTCTAATACAAGGGAACTGAAACTGAATAAACAGAGGATGATATCTTGGGCCTATAGAACCAAATGAAAAAACTCTCATTGCTCCAAATAGCCAGAAACTTTACTTCAGGCTTCCAGGACAGCACAGAAGATGTGAGCATTTCCTCCGACACCAATCAGTTTTTCCCCTTTCACTTTTCTCGGTTTGCTTCCACTTAAATTGCTTAGAATTGGATGAGGCAGAAGTATTTCCTACTGTGGCACTAAGATTTATATATGAAAATATTATACCAGAAGGATCCACATAATGCTTCCAACATTTCCAAGCACTGGCATGCATAATTTTGTCATAGAAGTGAATATGAAAAGGTATAACCACCTAAGTTTCCTCACAGGAAATATGTTACCATAGGGAATATATACTCTTCTGAGACAGGTAACTTTGCTCTTGAGCGAAGGTGAGCAGAACTGGATCAAGGGATTAGCAGCATAGGTAAAATTAACTTCTGTTTGCCTCATGATAAGAGAGAGGTCCATAGGGCTATCTGCCTGTAATCAGATCTCTAGGATGAATGTCCACTTTTTGCCTGTGCCTAAAGATGGCCTGAGATGCAAGTAAAGCAAAAAAATGGAAGAGAACATACAGAGATCTCTTTCTACCTTCCTACTCCTAATAATCTCTTACCTTTCCTTCCCCTCAACTGGCCCCTCAGAAAAATGGGAATAATTCTGTCCACTTCCTAAGAATATTAAGTGCATGACCCCAAACAAGGTTATAATCTCCATGTGCTAAAACCTACACAGTATACAGTGGGTGTGATCCTCGGGTTAAATATTTTGCAGTTTTAACTAACAATATAAAGGGTGGCAGTGAAGAGCAATAAGCTCAATTTCTCTGCCCATAGAGAACTACTGCAGAAACCTGTTAAGTGACCTGCATAGGAACATAAAGGAATTTATGAAAGAGTCAGAAATTTACCCAGATCTCCAGGAAATCAGTTCAGTTCTTTTACCATGGAGCATATTACTGTGTAGAAATAACTTTTACCTCTATAGCAGACTTTTGGCATAAGCCTGAACAAGCAGCGAAACTCACATTTGTCCTGAAAAAGGACAGAGCACGTAATACTCTCTTTCAAGAGCTGTAAGCTATCAAGTGAATAGCAAAAGTGCAGAATTAGCATGTGAATTAATAATATCACTCTGCTAAAAAAATTAATCTAATCCCATTTAAAACCTTTCTTACCAGGCATATTTTTGTCTGTTACAGATGAATCTTGGCAATTAGGTACTGAGTTAGTAAGCTCCAAATTAGTGAAATTTAAACTGCAGAGCAAAGTATATGAGGTGATGGTAGAAGTTAATAAGCCAGAGGACAAGCTATACTTCCAAGCATAACCTTTGACCAAAGGGTTAGAAGTCAAAGGCAAATCTAGAAACAGACTGGCTCTTTAAAGCTTCTCGCTGGGTTACAAGAATGAACTCTACCTGCTTTGTTTGGTTTTGTCTGGAAACAAAAAATCTTCAGTTTTGCTTAAGCTTCAGTGACTGCTTCAACTCCTGCCATAGACAGATATGAGTCTGTGATAAGAAAGCTCTCATTTATGCTACAAGGTTGCCTATGTCAAAGGAGAATTAACCAAAGAAAGAAGAAACACATGCTATTTTTCACCAGTTATAAAACTGAGGCTTTTATTTATTCATACACATTCTTAAATTAGTCAGCTGTCCTTAAAGGCCAGCATCCTTCACTTTCTATAAACACTTTTGTGAAAGCTTGGCAAAAAAGTAACTTTAATCTCAAATACCTGGTTATATGTAAATACTTCCATAGCATGTTTTCAAGTCTACAGTTAAGTCCTAACAAATTGAAATTAAATTTGTTTAGAGTCAAATACAAAGTACCAGAATAACATTATTACCGGTAAAATACTTGCATAGGCAACAAGGGAACCAAGATACCTCACCTGACTCCTGAAGCTAGCCAAAGCAGTGGAAATTACCAATATTTTTCATGAAAATGA
Source organism: Neopelma chrysocephalum (assembly GCF_003984885.1). Lineage (NCBI taxonomy): Eukaryota > Metazoa > Chordata > Aves > Passeriformes > Pipridae > Neopelma > Neopelma chrysocephalum. The sequence goes on from NW_020897695.1 coordinate 28,296,139, forward strand.
CTGCAAATTAACTCAGAACAAGAATACTCACTCATGTAACTGACAGCTAATTTCAAAATAATAAATGTATTTAAAAGTAACACAGTTTTTAATTGCAAACTTAAGAAGGAAAAATAAGCAATGTGCTAAATAAATTGTTCATTTGGATTGATTAATCCAGATCTAATAACTATTTGTCTCTACAAATATTGTAATTAGGCACAATCAGTTGGTATAAAACCTCAGAAAGAAATGAGCCACAAAAAAAAGAAGCACTATTGCTGCTGTTTCAGTACCAAAGGACAGACTTCATAACTCTCTGGCAATCCCTTCTAGCTTCAGATAGTCCTGCAAAAGCAGAGTTTAAACTGCATTTTGCTGCCATGCATCATGGTTGAGACCTACAAGATCAATTATCGAATGACCCTAAAAGCAAAATGAGATGCTTACTCTCCCCTCCTCTAATTTTTCCCCTTCTTCTCTTTGGAAACCCAGAACCAGAAGCGTGGGTGAAAGTTTCTGACTGAAATTGCTGCGTGAGCAAAACCTACAGGCTCCACGATGCTGCTATATATGGGCTGGGGGGAAAGATGATGGGCCTGTCTCAAAAGAGCCGCCAACCATCACGTCTGAGAGCTCCTCTCAGGCGTCCTCAGCCTAAACATTTTATGGAGTGGGGGGTCAGAGGTCACCAACTGTCAAAACACAGCACAAGTCACGCTGTGCACAGGCGAGGAAACTAAGCAGACGGCAAAGCTGGAGTTCAGGGGCCGTACTGCTCAACGCGCACCACAAATGGCAAAGCTGCCCTTAAAAAGTAACAGGCTTTTTCCCCTAAATCTTTCTGATTTTTACAAGTTGAGCTCAAAGTTAAGTGGGCGTGAGTTTTAAAAGATCAATGCACATGTGGAATTAGACTATTCTAAATGTCTTTTTTTTTTTAATGGAGGAAAACAACCACCAAACTTTGAACCGACAGATTTAACCAGCAGCAAACTCCAAAGCACCAGGTGGTTTCATAAACCCAAAGGTTCATAAATCTTTTCTTTAAAGTTTCCAATTTCAAAAAAGAGCTTGTTCTCTTTGTGGTTATTTTGCAATTTTTCTCCCTCCCTCCCCCTTCTTTCCTGCCTTTGGGCGGATGACCTTCCAGCCCCTGACAGCCTTTTAAGCTTGCCGTGCCGGCTCCTGCTGACTCTGCCGGAGACAGGCTGCCCACTCACGGGGCAGTGAGCTGTGGGCATGACTTCATCTGCCGGGAGGAATCACTGGGAAAGAGGCTGCACAGGGGAGCCGTGGTTTCTATTTTTAAACACTGCCTGTCGCATAGTTCAAGAGTGCAAAGAGTTCCAGCATTCAGTGAATCTGCTCTTGCCACTGCCTTTAAAGTAGGAATAGTTAAAGTAATCGAGATAGTATAGCCATCAGTCTCCTCAATCTACAGCCCATGGGCCGCATGCATGGGGGCAATTTATCTGTCCTGTGGGGTAATTTGGGAAACTGTCAGATGCAGGCAGGGGGACCGGGGTTGAATGAATCACCGGTGGCCTGTGTTTAACACGGACCAAGGTGTCTTAATGAAAGATGGCAGCTGGGAATAAACTTCTGCTATAGACAGAGTAAGTCACTTGCTCTGCACATTTGCTTCTGCTGTATGTGAATTTCCACTGAGAAAGGCAACTGTAAGGCATAGTATGAGCTTTCTTGTGGCCAGAACCTGCTGGTGTCTGTTATGTTTGCAGGAGGATATAGGGGTTTACCCATGCATGTATACAGTGGAGTACGTGAGCAGTATACTTCCTGGAAGCACCAAACTTCCTCTAGTTTCTGCGATATGAGAAGAGCAGAGCTACCATAAACAGTCTTTCTCCAATACTAAAAGAAGTCAGAAAAAGGCCGGGTACTACTTATTTAGGTGCTTCTCTGCAATCAAGAGACATGCAGACACATGATCCTCTAAGCTTTTGAAACTGACAGAAAATAAAGCAGCAAGGATGGAAGAAATGGTCAAAGGTTTCCAGCTTCTTTCTTTGTTTCCTAATTACACCTCTAAAAACATCTCACTTTAACACATACATCAAATCACGCAATCACAAAATCATTCAGGTTGGAAGGATCTCAGAGATCTCCTTAGTTAATCCCCTGACAGCAGTCTGCTCCCTCTGCTCCACACGTTCTCCCACAGAAATGCAGCATAGAGAGAGGGCTACAGAAATGGCTGTTGAACCATTAACTCACTTGCTTTACCTAAGTCAGAAAGATGAGAATCTTCAGTCCATTACCACCTTTCTTCACTAGAAACAGCACCCAGCACATGGCTTGGTAGAGACAGATCTCTCACAACTGCTCAACTGCATCACAGGACTGTGTGACGGTAGATTATTAAATCTCCAGCCACTTGATGGCTAAGAGTGTTGTGCTGTCAGGTTCAGTACCCAAATTGCATTACAACTCCTTAAATATGATGTAGTTAATAATAACTTTTCTATGAAGCCTCAGGTAAATATCACCCACTTTTACTGATGAAGCTAACAAGGCAAAAATGTTGTGGAATGTGACCAAAGCCACACAGGAAGACTAGAACAGTATCAGAGATGGGATTACACAGCATAGGCTTGGCCTAAGTGCTCTAGCCCCTTCTGGGGTTCAGAATATTCAAATTCCCACCTCTATGGCCTGAGCCACACTAGGTGATGAGGTATGGCACTGGCCCACATAAATGAAGCTAGGTGAAGCAGTGGTTTAGATACCAGCAAGAGTCACCCAAGCATTTGTTTTAATCCTTTAACTGAGTAATACTCTCTCCTCTGAAATAAGTGTCTCTCATTTTTTGCTGGAGCTTTCTTTTGTCCACTTTCATCCCATGTCTTTATCCTCCTCACATACACAAACATACACATGCTTTGCCAGAAAATCAAAGAAAACAAACACTTTAAAAGGGAAACAAGAAGAGCTTTCATGTTTCTCATGTTTTATGCTGTTGTAACTACATTTGATACAGTCCCATGAGTAGATCCTCCAATAATAATGACTAAATCTACTTTTATTTTGTAGGCTATTTAGGAGTTATTTGGAGTTGTAACCACAGTTATCCAGACAGCTCTCACCACATACATGTGGTATTATTTACTCAGCCTCCTGATTCATTAAATGTATTTCCAGCTCCTAAGAGGTTTATTATTATTCCTCTGTGGCATCTTCATATTGATTATAATTTCAAAAATCTCTGCTGGAGATCAATGACTATCCACTAAATTAAGTGACAGTTGATGGCTATAAAATGGAAACACTTCAACTATTTACTGTCTACAGCCATCAAAGTAATAATGAGATTCCATCTCTCCTTACTCACTGTTTAGAGCTAGCTCTGATTCTGTGTTGAACTGTAGGAAAGGAAACAAGAGAGCAGACAATTGGTAGACAAGCTAAAGAGTTCGCAATGGCAAAGATGGTGTCTAAAGGTCTTCCAGCATAGTGGCCAGCATGACAAAGAAGCTATTCTTTTGTACCATAGTTCCTCCAAAACCTGGATCCAGTCTTCCCTTAACCCAAGAGTGTTACAGTATTGCTCTCTTGATCCTCTACCTCTGAGAATTATACTGAGAATTATAGATCTTGTAGAGAAATAGCTCTCAGGCTAAACAAAAGAGCTGATTTTGGGCTCATATGCAGAAGACAACACTATCATGAATAAGTTGAAATCATAGACTCCTCAGTAATACAATTCATGCTCCAGCTTTCATAGTGGTGCCTGACCATCAGGTTTTTCTGGATTCATTATTATTCATCCATAGTTAAAGGCAATTGACAGACACAGTTTTATCTTCCTCTTTCTTTGACTGGTCAAATTCCAAAGTAACTATTAGACTGGGACTTGGCAGTAGGGGTCCATGGCTGTGCTAGTAACTTAAACACTTCTAGACCAGATTACCCTTAAGACTATTTGAAAAATATTCTTGGGTTCCAACAGCAGCAAGCCAGTTCCCAAGCTCCAGGGTTCCCTGAGCAGAACATCATACCAATACTTTGCATCAACTATTTTTTTCAGTATATGAAAACACCTAGTCCTTATTTTTTCAGCCTTAAATAGACTCTAGTCATACATATATAAGTATATACATATATAAGTATATACATATATAAGGCATCCCTTCTCTTTCCATCATATTATGTGATGAAAGATCTGAGCAGGATCCCAGACCTGACAGAATGCAGGTTGGATCTTGGTGGGACTAGGTTTAGATATGGGACGCATTGTTTCCAGCATTATCCAGCAACCTAGAGAGCTGACACCCTAAGGAAAGGATACATGCCTCTTCTTTATTACAAAGCCTGTTCCAAAAAGTATTAAAGTATCTGGTAGCAAAGAGCTTCAAGGGAATGTGACGCATAATTCTTATCCTGCCAAGAAAATATAAACCTTATTAATAATAAAGATTTTTTTGACTGATAGCATTTTTGAGAGTTATTATCAATGAGATAGATAACTGTTTTCAGTTTTGCTAAATCACTACACGGATGTTGCCAAGCTTAAAATAACATGATGAGGCAACATAATACTTCCAATAGCTAAAAATTCTGAACTAAAATCACAAACTAAAAAGGCTTTGCCAGAAAAAAGAAGTAGGTTTCAGGTTAAGTGACAGTTAAATGATTTCCCTATTACCTGCCATATTCATGCAGACAACATTCATTATCAACAATACTATAAATGTGGTAAAAAATACTTATCTCCTTATAAATTCTGTCATTTCTTTGCCAAATCCTACCAGTGTTGTTCAAAACAGTAGGTTTCACTGCCATTTAAAGTACGGATCTGGAATTTGGTTCTTTTCTAAATCTACAAGAGTACATTTTAGAAGAGGAGCTGTACCAACTTCATCCCACAGATTGCACTAATTCAGCATCATATCAATATTATCCCAGGGAGGACCAGGGCATTTTCTAACACCAGTCATAGCATCTTGCATCCTAAGCATATCCTAACCTACTGAAAAACCTAGTCCAAGTTCACTTGACTATGTGCAAAGATTAGCTAGTCTTTTATTAACACAAAATGCGGTATAAAAGGAGGTTAAGAGCAGCCAGATCACTCATTTGATTGTTTGCACAGAATCTTACTCTGTCAAAAGCATTACAAATCAACATGGATTGGCCTACTAACGCCTGCACCTTTAACTAAGTCTGACAACCATTACATGGAAAAACCCTGTGAACTGGGTTTGTATGCATGCATGCTTGTAATGGAATGTTTCTAGGTGTGCGTATGGCTAGATGTGTTTGTGCAACAAGTTTCTGGACTGATCTAGACCATGTGTCAAGAAGCAAATGAGGTATGTGTGTGAGTTGCATGCAAGTATGTGCATTGTTACATCCAGATACATGAACACAGGTGGCAGACTAATGGATTTTCAGAGGTCAAACAATCTTTTGCTTTTCATGTGGTGTCACAGTAGGAGAGGAACAGAAGACATATAAGAGTTGAGAAAGGAAAACCAAAGCCAGTGCAAGTTAAATGGGGTAATATGATCTGTGGATGATTCCACAGGACTTGAAATAGAGATGTAGAATAGAGCATATGTTTATGTGCAGTTTATGCACATGACCTATGCCTTTCTATATAGGCAAATCACACTCTATTAGGTTTACAGAAATAGTCACAGTTCCAAGGGTATTATAAGATACAATGTTAAAACTCTTCCTGCATAAATAGCTACACGTGCCCTATTGATTTTACCCCAAACCTCTAGAACTAGTTCCACAGTACCTTAGATTTATCACAAAACAGAAATGCTAGGGTCATCTCCCTACAGATACACTAACTATGGAATTTTTTGTTCCACTGTGTGATGCATTCCTGGACAATGCGAGAGCAATTGTGTCTGCTTTTATTCATAGGCTAGCAGCCCCTTCTGAACTGATGTTCTCAGGAAAAAGCCTTCAGACATGTAATCATATGCCTCCACAAAATCTCATTGGAGAGCACTAAACACTGTCATGGGCCTGTCAGATAAGTTCGGTCTGCATCTTGCTGATTGATACTTTTACTCACCTTTTAAAAAAACTTGCAGATTTCATTTCAGAAGGCAAAAAACAAATCTCCGGATGTGAAGGATTTTTTTGTAATTTTTCCTCCTTCCAGATTCATGTTCTGAATAGAAGAAAATAGAGAAAAAAAAGAAGACAGAATTTTTTTAAAGCTGTTAAAAGATATGAGAGATCTAAATTAAAAACCTTTGTGAAGTGAAAGGTGGCTGGAGGGAATGTACAAGAATAGTCAGTTACTGCTGGCATGTTTACAGGCTTTGAAGGTTCTTCACCTCTAGCCCAGTGAGAATGGTTAACAGCAGCTCTACCTCACACTAAGATTTTATGGGATTAATGTAGTCTTTATTAAACCAAATACCCTCAGTTTCTATTATTGCCAGTGTAGCTACAAATCCTTTATGCTTGTTCCTACATGGTAGAGAGTAAAATTGGAGCACAGGAAAAATGACTGGCCACTTTGCCTTTCTATTCTTGTGATCATCACTATTCCTAATGAGGAATTGAGTTTATTTCTACTGACACAGTTTAAAATGAAAGGGGTTATTTCATCAGTATTTTTTGGTTTTGTTTTTTTTTTGTTTTTTTTTAACAGCCACAGATTTCTGACATGCATCGACATATGCAGAAAAGGAGATTTTGTGGAAGAAAAACTGACTACCACAGGAAGAATTTTTGAGTTGCTTTATCTGATTTTTCTCCAGAACAAGTCTGGCATAAACTGAAAAAACTTTATGCTATCTGGTCATCCCCAATCAATTATTTTGAATCCTCATCTCACAGCTACATGCAAATAGTGGATCCAGCTGCAGGATTTGTCTACACATGAACTCAAGAGTCATAATGCCAAAATGTGCTCCAATTTTATACCACACTGTTTTAATTTTGCAAGCCAATATGTAATACCCTGTTGCCCCAATGTCATAAAGACAAGAAATAAATATTAAAAATCTTTGGATCTTCTGTTCTTTGATCATCTTTAATTGTAGACTGGCTGTCTTTCTCCTACACATAATAAGAAATAATTTTTTACTATAAGTTTTAGAGAAAAATTACAGATTAGAAATCTTTAACCTTATGATTACATCCCTCACAACAAACATGAACGTAAAAATACATTACTCTTGATACAGGTGTGTCCTCCACTTTTTAAAGATCGATTTAAAGACTTGTAAGTTTAAGGAACTTGACAGGGCACACACTCAGAAAAGAAGAATTTTTGTACAAAACTCGTGTCAGATGGTTGAGGTTTTTTTTAAAGGAAAGAACATCATAATTTGAATAAAACTTCAGTCCTTTTATAGGAATTACTTTAAGTCTACATATTTTTTAAAAAAATTAACTACCTCTGTTTAGCATATTCATTTTTATGAAGGATACAAATAAGTTAATTTTATTCACTATGAAAATGTTGTCTTTTCTGGTGTCAACAAGGTGGGATGATGTTGATGTTTCACAGGTATAAAGCCAAACACTCTTGAAATATGCTTCACAGGGAATATTAGCCCCAAGCTTTGAAACCAGAGCCAAATCAAAAAATCTATAAGGAGGAAGTGATGCAAAGATTGTGCTGCACTCCACTCTCTCTTATTGGGCTGATGTTGCTGTTGTTGTTATTGTGTTTTTTTGTTGCTGTTTTTTTTTTTTCCCAAGGAAGACTGTAACAATATCAAAGCTTTCATCCCTTGGAAAGAGCTGAGTTTGAAGAGTAGCTCAAACAATGATTTTACAATCACACTTCAAAAAACTAAAGTAAAATACATAGACAAACCAGGCAACTATTCATCTATCTCTTCCTGTTTATGTAAGAAGCCGTGAAATAATGAAACAAGTCTCACAGTCTATTTGACGTAACTGCTCCTGCTCAGCCATTTACAACGACTAGACACTTCTGATAATGGCAATGTCATGACATTTCCATGATGACTTTGGCCTCAGCTTTGTAAATCCCACAAGATCAGGTTACAGACTGAGGATTTAGAAAATGAGTAAGAAAGCTCTAAAGGAGAAAAGCTGTGATTATATGCAAATATATTCATTAGAGAACAGATTGAATAGAAATGCACCTTCAATAATTTTTTAATGAATTTTTAAACATACAAAATGTGCTGCAGGTGTACAATTTAATGTATTTGACCTTCTAAGGACTGGTTAGCAGTATTTGCTACCAAAAAGTTTTCTTGATTATAGTTTTTTTCGTATTTCTGTTTAAAAATGTTTCCTTTAATCTCCTCAGCTTTTTTTTGTGCTTATTAACAAACATTTATTTCTTCTTTACTTATATTGCTTTATGTTCAATATAGCTATCAGTTGTAAGTTTTAAAGTTATAAGCAAATCCTACTGGATACCCTGAGATAGGTGACCTCTACATAGAACGTATCATGGGCTGTGCCTGCTATATATGCATTTCCATACATTTTTCACCTTGCAGCATTCATTTCTTTTAATAGCACAAAATATACAGTCACAGAATAACTACTTCCCCATTTTTCCCCAAAGAAAATATTTTTGTTTTAGGAAGTAACTGAATGCATTTTACTAAAATAATTTCACATCTTCCAAAAAAACTATGTCAATATTAATTTCTAGCCTTGGTTCAATAAATATGACAAGTTTAATTAAAATATTTGAAAAATGTGGTATATTGGAAAAACCATTCTAGTGAGATACTGAACAATATTTGAGGTTCCAAATTTCGTGTGGGACAGGAGATGCCCAATATACACACACCTCATCCCTTCAGAGGTTTTTAGTGGGGTTTGTTTCTTTGTTTGTTTGTTTGGTGGGTAGGGTTTTGTTTGTTTTCTAATGTATTAGGTTTAGAGACAGCAGCAAATAAATGAAGGAAAGAGCATGTAATAGGGTTTGGAATCACTGAGAGAAATGTCTGACATTGAATGCTTCCTTTAAGACAATTAAGTAAAGGTCACATTGTTTCAGTATTACTTCTATCCCATTATGAAACAGAGGATTTTGAGCAGCAATATGCATTCCTCCCTCTTATAAGCACACAACTAAAAGGAAGATCCTTCCAAGAAAGCAAGAATGTCAGGACAGATCTCTGCCTGTTATTTTGCTTTCAGCTAATACCACACCTCCCAAAAAATTTTCCTACTCATCTTTTCCTCTCCGTTCAATCCACACACACACACATATATATATATATATATAAGAAATTATCAGACCAAAAAGCATTTTGTATCAGGAAGAAAAATGCATCTTCATGAAGATGTGCTTCTAAAGCATAGGACAAAATCTCCATTTGCCATTTTGGGTTACTATCCATTACTGAAATCTAACACTGCATGCTAAAACAGAAGGGTCCTTACCACAATCTGCGGAAATACTCTCCTATTGAAATGTGCTTAAAACCTCTGTGCACACTTCAGTGCTCATTTCAACGTATTTGCAATTGAAAAAAAAATCCTCTTACTTTTACAGACTCTAGTTCCAGAAAGCACTTAAGGAAATGTTTTTCCAGTGATGCGTTTATCCATAGAATTAAAAATATGCAAATATTTAAAACAGATTCTATTTCTCCTACTCCCCACATGTTAGCAGGAAAATTTCAGCCTTCTGATGGCAATTTTACTCTTTATTACCTTTTATTAAAAGTGTGTTACGCAAATATAGTATTTAAACAATACCAATAATTACCCAGCCCCCTAGTAAATTCCACTACTTTTACCCTAAGTAAAATCTTGAAACTCCTTTCACTTTATCTGGAATAATGATTAGCTGAAATCAGGATCTTATGGAAAATAACTTGATTGTAGCAGACTGTAGATATGAACGTAGCAGAACATGGTCATGGGGGAAAAAATCAGACTTAAAAGCTAATGTATGGGAAAACAAGCAAAAAAATAGAGAAACTGTTTAAATCACTAGGTCTTCGGTCTTTGGAGTTGTGATGTTCAATGTGCCTCACACAAAAACCACACTTTTGTATGCTAAGACAGAGCTAAAACAATGATGTTTTTATAGCAGTAACTGTATCTTATAAATTAAATTGTGCAAATGCAAGTTACACAGTTTCTCCATTTGCACTGGACTGTATCTTCCAGCTTTATAAATCAGGCCAACTATGTCCCAGTATATGATTCCACCATCCTGAAAGCAGAACAAGACTCAGACTGGGCAGACAGAAGAAACTGTCACAGCTACTCAAAACCTCAACTATACAGCAATGATTCCAGCAATCCACTCTAAAGACTTTTTGGAGGGTGGAGTATCCCCTTTATTTGTCTTTACTTTCAAAATCACTCATTTTCAGCTCTGAAAAAGGAAAACTGGAATCAAGATATTGGATAAATAATATTGCAGCCACATGACATTAAATGCTGAACGAACCAGCACAGGCTCACTCTGCCACTTCACATTTACACAGAAAGTTTTGTAGTGCATCTTTGTCCTAGTAGATGTCAGATGCTTATCATCCAGCCTCCAACAGTCAGATAAATCTGGTATCAAGTATCAAGCCAGGATGGTCTCTCGATAATTCAACTGAAGTGCCATAATGCAGTTATGCATGATCCAGATCAAATTTATACTGCCAAGTTATTTGATAATACACAGATACAGCATTAGTGAACACAGAGCCACAGACTTCAAACAACTTCAAATATCAGGAACAATATATATTAGCCAGTTATTACTCAATTCTTTGCAAAGTCCCTTGGGCTTTTGCTATCATTAGCTGGAATTCTACTTGGGATTCACTCTTAATATTTCATGGTGCACTTGGATGTATGTCATCATAGTGACAATGTTGATAAATTATTTTTGAAACATGTTCTGCAATTTCATTTTTATGTCTACTTCTGAAATTGTATGAAACCACACCAGTACTTGAATTAAAACTAAACTGAAAATCTCCCAGTGATTTTCACCTTTTTTTTCCTCTGCATATGGAATCATTTTCCCTTATGTTCTTATCTATTTTTACCAGCCTTCACACAGACAGCACATTAAGAAAGTACTCAATCCCATTTTGCTGTTTTTGCTGAGGCAAGCATTTGGAAAGAATGCTTTTAAAATTCTCCTGTTCCCTACATGAAGATGGTGGGAGAAGAACATGTTCTTGTTTAACAGAATCCTAGAAAATCACTTGAATTTTGAACAAAAGTTTCATGGAGATTACAGGGAGTAATATTTTGTCAGAAAAGACAAAGTATTTGTCATTTAAAACTATCTAGATTGAAAAAATATTCTGTTTATGTTCCTCCTCCAAATGTATTTTCCACATGTTTGGATCGGGCTCTGAGCAACCTGGTCTAGTGGAAGGTGTCTCTGCCCATGGCAGGGGTCATTGGAAGTGGATAATCCTTAAGGTCCCTTCCAACCTAAAGCATTCTATGGTTTTATGATTCTATGGAAATTTAAAGTGCTCTGAGGATTTGGGTTTGATACAGTTAAAATAGTTTTGCACCTTTCCAAAGCCAACCCCTTAGTTAAGTTGACTAGATAACTTTTTCTACAAAAGAAAGACAAGACTAACTATATTTTCAGTATTATGACTCTAGCTTACAGAACCATAGAATCACAGAATGAGTAAGGTCAGAAGGGACCACAGTGCGTCATCTGGTCCAAGCTCCAAGCTCCAGCTGGGTCATCCTAGAGCACGTTGCACATCAATGCCATTCAAACAGTTCTGGAGTATCTTCAGTGAGGGAGACTCCACAACCTCTCTGGGCAACCTGTTCCAGTGCATGGTCGTTTGAACAGTAAAGAAGTTCTTCCTCGTGTTCAGATGGAACTTCCTGTGCATCAGTTTCTGCCCATTGCTCCTTGTCCTATTGCTTGGCACCATCAAGAAGGGCCTGGGTTCACCTTCTCAACACCCTCCCTTTAGATCCTTATACATATTGATAAGGTCCCCTCTCAGTTAACTCTTCTCAAGGCTGAACAGGCCCAACTCTCTCAGCCTGTCCTTGTGAGAGTTATGCTCCAGTCCATTGATCATCTTTGTTGCCTCTGCTGGACCTGCTCCAGGAGCTCCACGTCTCTCTTGTACTAAGGAGCCCAGAACTGGACACAGCACTCCAGATGTGGCCTCACCAGAGCTGAGTACAGGGACAGGATCAACTCTCTCGACATGCTGGCAATGCTCTTCCTAATGTACACCAGGATAATTGGTCTTCTTGGTCACAAGGGCACACTGCTGGCTCACGGACAGTTTATTGCCCACCAGGATCCCCAGGTTGTTTTGCATGGAGCTGCTTTCCAGCCTGTCCTGGTGCATGGGGTTATTCTTCCCAAGATGCAAGACACTGCATTTGCCTTTGTTGAATTTCAGACAGTTCTCTGCTCATCTCTCCAACCTGTCGAGGTCTTTCTGAAGGGCTGCACAGCCCTCTGGGATATCTGTCACTATCCCAGCCTTGTGTCATCAGTGAACTTGCTGAGGAGGCGCCCTCTCCCATTATCCAAGTAACTGATGGATAAGTTAAACAGTACTAGGTCCAGTATTGAACTTTGGGGAACACCATTAGTGACAAGCCTCCAACTAGACCCTGTGGCACTGATTACAATCCTCTGGGACCTGCCATTCAGCCAGTTCTTAATCCACCTCTCATCCAGTCTGCACTCTTCTTGAGTTTACCCATGAGGATATGGTAAGAGACAGTTTTGAAAGTCTTGCTGAAGTCAAGGTGGACAATATTCACTGCTCTCCTCTCATCTGTTCAGGTAATTGTTTCATCATAGAAGGCAATCAGGTTGCTCAATCATGATTCACCTTTAGTGTATCCACGCTGAATACTCCTGATCACCTTCTTGTCCTCCATGTGGATAGAAATGGTCTGCAAAATGAGGAACTTCCTCACCTTTTCAGGGATTGAGGTAAGGCTGGACGGCCAGCAGTTCTCTGGGTCCTCCTTCTTGCCCTTTTTGGAGACCAGGGGCACACTTGCTTTCTTCCAGTCTTCAGGCACATCTCTTGATTGCCATGAGCTTTTAGAGGTGGTCATGAGCAGCCTCTCTATGGTGTCTGCCACTTCTCTCAGTACTCGCTGATGCATCTCATCAGGGCCCATGGACTTGTGGACACCAAGTTTGCCTAAGTGTTCTCTAATCCAATCCTCCTTGACCAAGGGAAAATTTTCCTTTCAACACTCCTTTACCCTGGTCTCCTGGGTTAGAGATTCCTGAAGGCTGGTCTTGTCAGTGAAGACCAATGCAAAGGCAGCACTCAGTAACTCTGGCTTCTCTGTGTCCTCTGTTACCAGGTTATCCCTTCCATTTAGTAACACGCCCACATTGTTTCTAGTTTTCCTTTTGTTATTGATGTATTTGAAGAAGCCCTTCTTGTTGTCCTTGACATCCTTGGCCAGATTTAATTCCAGATGGGCCTTGGCCTTGCTTGTCTCATTTCTCATTACATATGCAAGAGAGGAACACATAAACCCTCTTTTTTTCATCGTGTATCTGAAGAGTCAAACAATCAGACCACATATAGAAATATTTTTCTTCACATTCAGCTTTGCATGCTCTGCACACATAACTTGTGGATTATCTGTTAAAAACATAACAAAAATTTGGTGTTTCAAACTTCTGCATTAACTAATGTTCAGTTATTAAAGACAAATACATCCAAGCAAGAAAAAGACAAAATTAAGATATATTTCCAATAATTGATTCAACTTGTTAAGTATTCTGCAAAGAACTATTCTATTAGAAAAGATTTTTCATTCCTCTGTGTTAGCTATCAATCAGACACAACACTTTGCATATCTCAAAAGCTTTAAATAAAGTAAAATGGAATAAGAATATTCGATCTTCCAGTCCTGATCAATAGTTCTCAATCAAAATGTCACAGTCTAATTCATGGTTTGCAACTTGATATGAGGTAGAAAGATAAGGTTATTGAGAAATGGGCACTAAACGTTTTTATCTGGAATACTGATACATCATATCAAATGGCTATGAAGCATAAGTAATGAGATAAAAGCTATATAACAGTCTGCATGTAGTAAGTTCTTCTGGCATATATTTACACTGGGTGGCAACATTCTACTAATTTTATTTCCAGGAAAGATCCTGAAGATAAAAGTCAATTAAATCCCTAAGGCAGAAGTAAAAGACAAAGAGGGATGGAAACATGTTGCTAATCACAGCTGTACTTTGTAGTTTCTCTGTTCCAGAGGCTTTTCCCTTAGTACTGATGACTGTCCAGCTATTTACAGTGCTGTCCTAAGCTACTATCAGAATTAGGTGACTACTGGGGGCTAGGATCAGCTTCCTTTACCATGGTTCAAAGAATAATCAGAGCTGATGGGATGCCGAGTTCCATACTACTTCCTTGGAGAACATAAAGTGAGGTCACTTTCATAAGGCAGAGGGGAGCATTTTCAGCAACTTTCAAGTGTTTTTCTCAACTTTTAAATAGAACTGAACTCCTAATTTAGAAAATTAATATATGTGCCTATTTATTTCTGGTTATTGTAACTTTTCCTCTCTTTTGTTTCTCTCACCTTTGTTTTCTTTTTGGCATTAGTAAGAAATTATGTTCCTCACTTCAAGTGCAGGTCTGGGAATCAGGAATTTTGTTTTATTTTTTTTCCCCAAGACTTCCTGTGCAGCCACAAATAAACTTCTTAATCTCTATGTCAGTTCCCACACCTGGTAAAAAAAAACTTCACTTTTATATTTATTTACTTTATAGAGAGTTTCTTCTCTCCTGCCTATGATTCTTGGTTGCTGACAATTTTAGTTCATTCATGTTTGTAGAGTATTTGAGGATGAAAGGTGCAAAAGTATATTATTTTGTGGTGGAATGTTTTAATTAAAACATCATGCAATGGTTTCAAATAACCACTCTTCTAATGTCTGCATTTAAGGTGCTTGTCTACACTTACTTGGCAAGAGAACTGTGTAAGGCTCTTCTCCAAACTAAGTCATATGAGGATACTGACTTTAGCTGATGTTGTCAGGCCTCAGAGAAGCCTCTCTCTCCAAAAAGGGAGAACACAGCCTAGGGAGTTTACCTGCTGCCTTTGTTATCTAGTCCCTAATATCAATTAACTGTGTGCCTTATTTTGACACCACTACCAAACCCTCAAAATGCCAAGAAAAGGAGACTAGCAAATGGAAGTGCAACAAGTGGGTTGAGAACTGGTCATTCATCTAATTCACAGAACTCTTCTAATGTTGTAAGATGTTGTAAGATGCTAGGATTTTTCAACCTCACCTGTAATCTAATTGAAGAAGATTTTCAAATGAAGCTGAATTAAATCAAGATCATAAGATGTGTACCTGCAGTCTAGAAGGCAGCTGTTTTTCTACCATCCATTCTAGAATTTTGGCCGTGGCCCTACTCTAATATTACTGCCTACATCAGATTGCCACTTTTCCCTGCTGCAGGCAACAACTGCTTCACTTACACAGCAGGACCTCAATTTCCAAACAAGGTGAAGTCTCTAAGCAGAACAAATTGTTCTAGCAAACATCCTAGAACTTAGCAGATGTAGACCACCTGATACCAGTTCTGGTTGATTGCTGAAGCATCTTGCTTCACAAGAAAAGCCTTCCACATTTCCCTCCTAAATGCTCTACCTTTCTTCTCCTTTGTCTATCATTGCTTCAACAACCATGTCCATAGTTACGAAATAATGAAAGATTCAGGGTAATATACATACCTGTTCCATAGTTATGGAACAAGGCAAGAAAATTCATTAACACTGTGTACCTTATTCATTATGATCATTTAATTTGGAAAGTCTTTGCGTGGGTAAATGGACCAGAGAAACAGATGAAAGGTTATGTATTTGCTAATATATTCACACAGAGGAGCCTCACACAGCAAGAAAACAGGGCCAACCTGCTAAGGCTAGTTTGTAGATTACCACAGATGCATCACATCTTGAAAACAAATCCCACTGCTGACGACAGCATATGTTTTGCATGTGGTGGAAATGCCCATCTTTTGTGCAGAGGGTTTTCAAGTATAGAAAATAATTTCATGATTTTGTAGAGGTTGGGTTTTTTTCTTTTTAAATAATGCTAATTTATTCATGAAACATTTGAGATTAAACAGTAAACATAAAACTTCTACCTCTTTTATTGTTCCACATTATTACTTTCTTAATATAAGAACTGTCCCTATTTCTCTAATCATCTCTCAGACTCAGGATCATTCATATCATGATTTGTGCTGTGTAATATATTTTTTAACTGACCAGGACTGTCATATCTATAATTTTAGAGACAGTGACCTGTCTTTCCAGGAGCCTCTGTTCCCTTTCTCTGGATAAATTTCAGTACAATATCTGCTATTTTTCTCAATGGGGACATTATAAAACAGTGTTTACCTCCAACAAATAGCCAGAATTTTAACATAAGCAACCTTGGATGGCTGAAGAAACAAGGAAGGACAAGAAGATGGTTGTAGGAATAGGAACAGCAGGTTAGAAACATTGAGAATACCTGTCTCTGAACTGACAACTGGATCAATGGCATTTCACCTCATTGAGGGCAAAATCTTGGCACTCCATTCGATAGGATCCCACAGCTGAACTTATTAATGAAATTCCCTCTCACAGTTAAAATTAAAAAAAAAAATGAATATGAATGTGGAAGAAAGGCTATTTGATGTTTGTAATTATCGAGGTAAACTCCACGACCTGCTGAATGTATGCAAAATGGACCCTGAATGGAGTATATAAAAGTGGTATGTGCAGAGAATAACAGCAAGTATTGAGATTTCTTTCTGGTAAAGCAAGTCATCATACAAGATCTCTACCATGAGTGCCAAGGGGGCTTCACTGAAAGGTAAGACTTTTGACATTCACTTGCTCATAACTTTTATATTTCTTTCAATTTAAATTGAATTAGGAAGCAACTGAAACATAACAGCTCTAGAAACTGAGGTCTTCCAGCCACCTAGTCTTCCAGTAATGTGAAACCTGCCTCCAGAAGGCAGCTTGATCCCTTTTGTCTGCTATGACTGCCTTTGCATTGGGCAGTCACAGAAAATTGACTTGAGGGATGTAACACCTGCTCCTGAAAGTTTGGATCCAGACTGATTTGCTACGCCACTCAGAAGGCAATGACTAAATGTCATTACACACAAAGCTAGAAGTGATGTAGTAATTTTGAGGTGAATGTTTTCATAATAGTCTTCAAATGTTTAAGCCAAGTTTCAGATTTTCTTATTCATAGAGTTATTCCCCAGAGTACATTCCTAACTGCAGTATGCTGCATGTACCTTGCTTACAGGGCAAGGGTAAGGTTTACATCAATAACATGTAAATGCACTTTTTTTGAATGTAGAGCTAGAAAGAAACTTATCACATGATATCATTGGGGGTAGTTCTGCTGATTTATGAAGCACACTTTAATTTAAAATAAGTCTAGTGAATCAGTACATGTAACGGGTCAATTTCCAGAAGTAAAAATCTCAGAGCACAGAACAGTGTTCTTTGAGTGTGTAAATTCAGTTAAAAATATTTGCTTTTATTTTTTCCATTGTTTTTCTGTGTATATTTTATTTCACTGAATAGAAAACTCTGTTAAGTTAATATGAAAAGTTTAAAAAGATGAAGTTTTGTGCTTTAGATAATGAAAAGTCCTCTATATCAGTTTCAGAAGCTCAGGAGAAAAGAAAAAATCTCTCTCTGATTTCTTAGCAGTAGGAAATTTAGGGTTAAACTCTAAATAGTAAAGCAGCACAGCTGCTGGAAATCTTCTGAAGGAACTCCCAGGACAATCAAAACCTTAAGAGAGGGACCTAACCACACTCCCACAAAAATTAATTTAAACTCCAAATGTTTGCAAAGAAGAAAAGGACCTCTGGAAGGAGGAGGGTAAAAAAAAAAAAAAAAAAAAGAAGACCAATCTATTTTCCAAACATATATCTGTGCAAATATAACTATGTATCTATATTTACAGTGTGAAGAAGTTTGATTTTTTTTCTTCCATTTATCACCACATTATAAAGTCAGACACCACAGTAAGAGACTTCAGAACACAGTGTACACTGCAACACAGGATGCCTTGTCTCCTCACACTCTGTAGCAGGCTCTGCTATACTGTCAGGATGACAGAGGGGAAAAAGGATGTAAGAATTACAGAATTACAGTGCTTCCCTCCTCCACTGATTTTCAGCAGCCAGTACAGGGGGGACTGTCAGCTATGTGACAGTACAACCTAAATCACCCATCAGCTGGCTCTGACAGCTACTTCTAAATGCACCTGCAAGTCAATCTGATTCCATTTTTCTTTGTTTTAAACTTGAACAGGTTTGTTGCTGGTGGCCCTTCTGGTGTCCAACATGCTCCTGACAAAGGAAGGAGTGACCTCCTTACCAATCTGCCCCAATGGATCCATCAATTGCCAAGTTTCCCTTGAGGAACTTTTTGACCGAGCAGTTAAACTTTCACACTACATCCACTTCCTCTCTTCAGAAATGTTCAATGAATTTGTAAGTACTCTGTCTTTTCCTGAGAGCAAGAAAATATAAAATTCCAATTTAATTCTTTTTAAGCACAAACATATGTTAACCTGTGAAACCCTTCAACAGATAAACAAATAGGATTGCTGCACAGACAGTGACAGTCCCAATGTTGACAATGTACGGTGCCGACCATTGCTAAGATCCCCAACACTTCTTTTAAAAGTTACCATTTTCCCATCATTCTTTATCTGTGGGACAAGTTTGTGTTTGCTGGGTGTCAGTTCCACTCTAAAGACCCACCAGAAACTTTTAACCTTTACAGCATAAAAGCAGTGATAAAAGCAGTGGAACAACAACTAGTTAATACAGGGTTTGAACTGAAGATCTTACTTATCTGTTTCAATAATGCCTGTCTGTGCTGATCTGCAGGACGAACGCTACGCTCAGGGCCGGGGTTTTATTGCAAAAGCTGTTAATGGCTGCCACACTTCCTCCTTAACCACTCCTGATGACAAGGAGCAAGCTCAGCAGATTCATGTAAGTCCCATTTCTAATGTCATTCAGTGTAAGACAGAGCAGGGTAAGGCACAGAAGAAGGAGGGTTATGGGATAGTGAGGCAGCAGACAGAGAAAAAGACAGGAAAAAAAAAGACAGGAAGAGGAAAACACCAAAAAGCCAAGAAAAGTTGATTTAACATTTGCTGATACTAAGTTACAAACCATACAGCGTATATATGTACCAGTAAATTTCAATGTCCCTTCCTTTTCCTGTATGGTACATTTAGTCACTGCATCTTATTTCCAATTAAAATACAACCCCCTGGAGCAATGCCAGTTACCATGATTGTACAGTATTGAGAACACTACAACCTTTAAACATTACCTTAAAACATATTATAGATAGTTATTGTTTTAACAAACATAAAAATACATTGCTGAATGTAGGCAGAGGTAAATAGTTTTCCAGTGGCTGAAAACAATGACATTACTGAACAAATGTTGAATAGATTTTCTTGCTGTTACCAGTAGGAAAAAATGGTCGTATCATTATGCAAATACAAAAACTCTAGTGTGAAATACTGCAACATACCTGTAAAGAGAAACACACTACATACACACATGAAATGTAAAAATTATTAAGGGAATAAGAAAATAGTCTTTTTCAGCCTATGCTCAGCTCACAGATACAGAATTAAAATTCTCTGGAGAAAAAAATAAGCAGAGGTATATAAATGGGGCTGTTCCAGGGAGAAATCTCTATCAGATTCATGGTGGTGATATCTTTGCAATCCCACAGTATTGCCAGCTTCTCAATATGTCATTTAGAAATTCTAGTGGGAGCAATAGAATTCACAGTCCTGGGTTGTGCATCTAGCAAAGAGAAAAGGTTTAATACTAACCCTACCATAACCATAAGCTTTATAAATTCCTATTGCCCACAAGAAAGGACAATTTTTAAAAACAGAGAGCTATTGCTGGAAGCACCATTGTTCAAAGGGGAGGACAGATGTGTTACGTAGAGGCAATAAAAGCTATATAGTGGTTTACCATAATGTGAACCTTCCAGCCAATACTAAACTTAAAAAAAGAAAATTAAAAAAAATCATTTGATTTAAAAATGTTCATAAAAAATCAGACAAGAGTTCTGGTTTTTCTTCACAGAGATAAAACACAGTTGTGCTTGCTAGTTTTTGACTTCAAGAGGATTTATTTTATTTTCTATTGCAATACTGTAACTGCTTGTGCAAATATTGTAAAATATGATGACACCAATTACAAACTTCAAATATGCAATTACACAGAGATATCTAAGACAAGGCTATAAGGCCCATTCAGTGATAGGTCCTGGAATAAATTCCTAAATCACAATTTCTATGGATACTACTCTAAATGTCTTCTAATGCTGCCAGCATTTAGCCTTCTTATTTTAACTTCCTTTTCTTGATATGGTTGAACAGCATGAAGACCTACTGAATTTAGTACTGGGAGTACTGCGCTCCTGGAATGATCCCCTGATTCACTTGGCCTCTGAAGTACAAAGAATCAAAGAAGCTCCAGAAACCATTCTCTGGAAGGCTGTAGAAATTGAAGAACAAAACAAGCGACTTCTAGAAGGAATGGAGAAAATAGTTGGACGGGTAAGTATTAGGTCCTTAACATGCTTCCAGCTTCTTGCTGTAAGAAAGACACATGCAAAGGTAGACTCTCCCTACCTGAAATATTAAAGAAGATGTGAAGATAAAAATGAGATATAAAGTAGATCTGAAGATAAAAATGGGAGCCAAAATAGTTGTCAGAGAACTTTTCAGCTTTCTTTTCTTCTGTTATCTTGCAATTTCTAAAGAGGCAATGTGATGTGACTGGCATAGCATAATCCACCATACTCCCAGTTCTGCTTCAGGAGAAGGTGTAATCGTCAGGACTGCCGATCATCATTCTATCTTTGAGTATTCTCAATTTGGAATCCTGATTGTTTAAGGATGCATGGACATTTTTTTCACATGCACGTATTTTTATATATATATATTATATATATATATATATGTATGTTTTAACATGTCTATACACATCTGTTACATCTAGGTATTGTGTATAGGTTTTGGAAACAGATGCTCCGCATAAAACTGTTCTAGAAGTCTGGGCTGTTGCAAAGATGTGGCATGCAGTAAAGTAATGCTAGTATCTTCCATTTCTCTTTTCACACCATACTGGTTCCTCTGAACTCTGGCTCTGACTTGGTTCCCCCTACACTTGTAAGTTTAGACAACAAGGCTGTTGTCTGACAAAACCCATACTTGAATAGCCCTTGTTATCAGTAACTGATTGAAAGCTTTCCTGAATAAAATCAGCTCTATCTTGTTTATTTTTAAAGGGGCCTCTGTTAGTCCCTGAATATATCATTCTGTCAGCGAGTTAGATGTTGACAAGAGGTTCTGACTTTATTGGCTCTGAACAGATGAACAGCAGTAAGAGTGCCACCATCACTGTGTCCACCACTTCCCACTAGATCACTCATGGTCTCTCTCTCTCTTTCAGTTAGGTGTGTATTTACTCAGAAACCTTATATCATACAGGCTACAAATACATTTATCAGTGTAATCAAATACATCTCTATCACATATCTATGTGTAAAAAGGGTGCAGGTGAGGATCCAAGATAACAGTAAGAAGTCGGTTTCCCTGTCACCACCTTCTCATTCTCATTATTTACAGAAGGAGGTTGAAGATAAGACTGGCACGTTCATTAGTGTCAAACCACATTTTTGAGTCATAGTAAGTCTATTTTTTTGCCTGTTGCTTTTAAGGAATGATAGAGGCTCCACAGATACTTTCTGATGTGCCTTTACAAAATACAGCTGATGGGAAGTAAGGATGATACATAAGGACCAATAGGCACAGAGTTCCCTCCTGCTGTGAAAGATAGCTTTCTGTGATACGAAAAAATTGTTTCTTTCAAACAAGGAATTCTAAACCAATATTCACCTCAGATACTAACTCACTGCATGAGTTCCTGTACTTAGCTTTCTAACATTAGAGGTCCCTGTATCACTCAGCATTTATTTTTTTTTTAATGAAATCTGAGGTCCGGTACATCTGAACATGTGCTGTTGAGAGATTTGTCTGGTAATGTGTACTTGAAGCTGCATGTATCAGAGAGATTGCCTAAGAAATGGGCCAAGACAAATCTGGAAATGCACACAAACAACTTCTAGGAACAAATGTTAAACAAAGTTTTCAAGGTGGAGGCAACCAAAAAGAGATATCCCTAATGAGTCCATGCATGAAGGAAAGTTTGATTCCTCTGCAAAATCAGGTTCCCCTGGACATAGGTTAACACACTAGTTCTCTTAAAACACTACTGAAACAGTTAAGCTTTATACATGTTTTAGAGAAACAGCCTGAAAAATCTGACAAATTCATTCAAAACCTGAATGAAGCTGTAGAACATTATACAGAATAGTGAGAACCATACCATTTTACAAGCCATACACTAACAACTAGTATTTTCCAAAGTCAGTATTTTAAATGCTGTCTTCTACATCCAGTCAGGATCACTATCTTTTATTACTAGTATCACTTTGTGTCTTTAGGTTCATTCTGGTGAGATTGGAAATGAAATTTACTCTCCGTGGGAAGGACTTCCATCTCTTCAACTTGCTGATGAGGACTCCAGACTCTTTGCCTTTTACAACCTGCTACATTGCCTCCGCAGAGATTCCCACAAAATTGACAACTATCTCAAGCTTCTGAAGTGCCGCCTAATCCACGATAACAATTGTTAAGTACACATGGGCCTGATCACTTACTGAAATCATTCATCACGATGTTCTTGATGCTTCGCCGCTTATCATCGCAAACTTTATGAAAAGTCACACTGTGCAGTATTTGTAGGATCAGTAATTTTCAGGCATGTTTGTATGAATTCTGGCTGCAACTATTAGCACCATATATCTTGGTGTTTTAAAATATTATCAACTTCTTGTATGACAAGAATACACTCTTCTGTCTAATCTCCTCACCTCATTACTTAGTAGTATTTCAGTCATAAACAGGTATGCAGATACAAATAAAAATGTTCTTAAATCCCAAAACATATGACATTGAGTAGTATCAGTGAATGAAAAATAGCTTGTATGGTTTATACCTTTAACAGTAGCTTCTCTTTTAGGATCTCCATCTCCACTTACTGATGACAGGCTATCTTACTTGTATTGCTCTTTTCCCCTCCTTCAAAAAGAAGGGGAATAAAAAGGAGGGAGATCAAAAGCAGATTAATCATCTATTACACTAAACTACCCTAAACTTAAAGTATGGTCTGAAATCCAAACTCCTTGGATCAATTCTTTTACTCTGTACAAAAACTGTCAGAGTAGGGGAGGGAAAGATTAAGAAATCCATCCTGGCTAACATAGCCATTGATTCCCAAATGCAATCCATGGGCAGAGAAGACAAATACAGAATTTTAAGGACAGAGATACAGGCATATCTACATCTTCTACTGACTATTTGTAGAAGAAGCATTTCCAAATAAAAGCTCATTATATTCTTGGTGACTGTCTAAGAGCAAAAGAACCAACAGGTTTCCATCGGTCTCAAAAGGAAATGCTAGGCAGCCATATCATATTCATCTAGCCTTCACATTCCTCACAAGCAATGTGGTCGTTGCAGTTGCTCAGAAAACTTTCAAGTTATAAAAAGGCACTAGCTAAGCGAAGATGTCTGCTGTCCTAAACCCAAAGTGTCTCCATTCACCTTGGGTTGAATCAGAAAGTTTTTAGGGCACTCATTTCAAAACACTATAGTTAAACATCGGAAATTTGGAAAGACCAAAACAACCGACTACTTTTGTAAAAATCTGGCTTATAGTCACACAGCAAGTAAGAAGTCAAATTGGCTGGAGCCATTGACCATATCTACATACTGTCTTTGTAAGCCATAAAGAAACTCAGCCTTGGCTTCATCACACAGCTTTAGCAAACAGGAGCTTAAATTCTAATCAACTACTCATGGGTTTGGATTCCTATTAGACAAGCATGCTGCATTGCTCTACATTTGAGCCAGATCAGAGGAGGAGTGAAACACCAGAGAAGATGGGTTTGAGGCCTTAAGGCTTTCACTACCATAACAAAATAAGCGCAGCCATAGTAAGTATTTACGTAAGGGATTAGAAAATACCAACTGCTAGAAAGGCCCCATCTCAGCCCCCCCTATAAGAACGCAGTGATACTTGCATTTCTGATTATGTATATCTATAATGGCCTTTTAATGTCTTCATGTTTTCAATTATTGATTGCCTCAGGTTTTATTTAGGTAAATATACACTGAGCCCAATTGTAATATATATAAAATCACCTTTACAGCAAGTAAATTCCTTGTAAGACAGTCACAACCGACATTTTTCATGAGCTCTGAAATGCACAAAACTTGGGGCATATGCAACAGTAGTTTAACAATACACAGCTGTACACCACAGTAAAGGAAGAAAATGGGTAAAATTTGCCAGGCAAAATGCAAGTGCCCAGACTAGAATTTAAAATTATCATAATATTCTAGTTTTTTTATAATGCCAATGAAGGGGGAAAAAGCATTTTAAAGGAAAAAAAAAAGAAAAAATGCTTTTTTTAAATATCATAAGTGCTTAGAATTACAGTGTGAGCTCTTATTGAAAAGAAAACATGAATAATGGGACTAGTCTGTATTGAGCTGGAAAAACGATTATGTCTTGCTGAGTAAACTCCTACCTCAGAATTGCTTTAGAATTCAAAAGCAACTTGATTAATAGGGCAGACATTCATAATTTTACACTTACATGACTAGATCTAAAACAATGACTCTCATTAACTGCTTAAAAATTACAGTGCCAAAAGAATTGTTTAAAACTTGCATGCACTGGCTTTCTTATAGCCTGTTTTAGTACAGTTATGAGGGTTTTAATTTCATAAAGAAAGATAGAATGACAAAAAATATACTAAACAACTGAAAAACTGTCTGTTTCGCAGCTGTTAAGCTAAAGGAGTATTAAAAATTGATCTGGTTAATATTCTGAGTCAGCACAGCTGTCACAGAGACAGAGAGATGTAGAAGCCCATGGACGGATTCAAAGATACACTTTCATTGTGAAAGGCCCTGGCATGGACAGTCCCTTCAGAATCTGAATGTCCAAACCACAATGTAGACCAATTGGAAATTCTATTTATTTTTGGGTTCCTAATAGGAACAATACAGTCTTACATCATTAATAGACAGATATGAGGAAGAAATTCTTTACTGTGAGGATGGTGAGGCACTGAAACAGCTTGCCCAGAGAAGCTGTGGATGCCACATCCATGGAAATGTTCAAGGCCAGGCTGGATGGGGTTCTGAGTAGCCTGGTCTAGTGGAAGGTGTTGCTGCCCACAGCAAGGGAGCTGGGATTAGATGATCTACAAGGCCCCTTCTAACCCAGGCTAATCTGTTACTCTATGATTCTAATATTTTGTTAATTAGTGCATGTTTGTAAGACCTGAGCAACTGTTGTCTCTTGTCCGACAAGATATTACATAGCCTATCTCTTATTTTATTAAAAAAAAAAAACCAACTTATAACAAGCATGTTCTTTCTAAGTGAAAGAAACAGTTATCCATAAGAGTTTTTTCCCAAGTGTATTAACATTTGGCTACTTCAGGTTTCCAGCATTTGAAATAGATAGTTTTCTAATTGGCCTTGTTTAAATCTCTGTTCATACTGTTAGTTCTGTTCATTTAAAATTGCTTAGTGACAATAATGGAAAGGTCCACATAGCTGAAATATAGGCTGCCTGCTGTTCCCTTTGAAAAAGGTATTCAAGCTTCCATAGATGGCACTAAACTTAAGATAACACTTTGTGACACCAAATCTAAATGGTATGAAGTTTAAATGAATTCATCAGTGAGAGCATTTATAACTGAACGCAACAAAGCAACAGAGATACACAAAATAGAAATCTGACTTGCTATTCATGACTTGTTTCTAGACTCTGGAGCAAATAGAAATAATTTTGAGGATGATTTTAAAGCCCACGTGGGGGAGATTTTACTGACAGTATATGCCATTTGGATCCAGCTGCTTAACTAGTAATGTGATAATCTCTCTACTATCCTTTATTTTTCTCTTTTACTTTTGAGTTCCCACAAAAAACCTCCAGTGGTTTAACTGTAACTTGGCAACTCATCTGTAAAATAGAGTTGACCTTTACAATATTATTTCAAAGACAATCCACAGTTTTAATAACAAGTAATATACAGAGTAGAAACCATACATATCTTCTAAGTTTAACTTCTGAACAACAGAAATTCTCTGAAGAATTTAAAATTACATTTTAAACTGAGTCTGCTTATTATAAATGAAATGTATACAAACAATAAATTATGTCAGAGACGTAAACTCAGTAATACTACTTATGTATATATCCATACACTAAAGAAATCTAGTACTACAGGCATATGCATTCCCACTGAAATTACTGGGTTTACTGATCTGTAAAGCTATTTACATTATGACTATTTCTATCTCAAACTCTTAATTACTTTTGCCTGCAAATTATTTTGCTAAATCTTGAAGAGCGATGTCGAGCCTCAATGTTCAATTCAATTGAAATTTAAGATTGACTACACATAGGTTTATACTAAGTGTTAAAAAAGGTTTAAAAATAGTTTTAAAACATAATGATATCTTTTTGAACTTCCTTATACTCATATCCATCTTTAAGAATGAAGCTAAATTCAACACCAGTCTTGGAAAACAGTAGGAATGTCAACAGTGGTTTTCCAACATTTTTCCCCAAACAACTCAATGACTACCAGATAACATTTCAAAAATATCTACTTTCATTGGGATTTTAAGGCTGTATTTAGATACGTAAAGCATACAAATGAACTGTATTTACTGACAATATTTAATAATAGTAGTGCCTCAAAAATGCAATTTTCCTATCAAACGTCACCATACTAATTATGGGAACATTTTTCCTTCTTAATAAATGATAGGGTTCATTACACTGAAGAGTTCAGATCACTTATTACTTCACGAGTGACAGTGTGAGTCATCAAAAATGCTAAGAGCACTCACTTTAGCATATCAAAGAAGCTATATAACTCATACTATATACCACATGCTGCAAAGGAGTTTGCAAATACAAAATAGATAACAGGCATGTGGACTCCATGAATAGAAATTAGTTCATGCACTAAATGACTAGCTCTAAAAATATTCTCATTTACTAACAGAGATTTTTTTCACTATCAAGCTGACTACCTCCCTCCAGCTTTCAGTGTCAAATAATACTGTATTTTTAAGAGTATTATCCGAATTACTAGACCCACACTCAACCAAGTTACTGTTACTGTACACTAACAGGGAAGAAAAAAAGGGTCCCTTCCCAACAAGGGCCTGCTCTGTTTTCTTATGATTCAACAAGTAGTAATCAGAAGTTTTCAAAGGGTGGTACATAACTTCAGCTTGTCTTTCTGCTGTTCTTTTCACTTGATTGCTAAGGTAGAAATAATTTCTGAAATATATATAGTTATTATTATGCTTACCTTTACTGACTTCATGTCTGAAAGCATTGTGTATGGTTTGCAGAATTAGGCCAATAATGATACATGACAATAGGCTCTTTCTTTACCCAGATGATTGAAATAACAATAATCTTCCCCAGGACCCATTCTTGGTAGATTTTCAGCCTGATTTCACGGACAAAAATAGTTCATATAGCACAAAGAAGTTTCCAAGCTTTTGATGATTATTCAAGCCTAACTAAAGCCTCAGAATCTTTTGGATGTTCCAACATCCTGGACCTACAGCATATGTACTACAACTTGATATGACAAAAGGTACTTGAATTGATTCGATTATCATGGTATCTTCATGCAATAGAGACTGTGGGCTCTCATGTCAAAACTAATGCAATAAGTAGCTGAGCATTTCTATAAAGTGGCTTTTATGTTATTTGCAAGGAATTTGTTCTTCTGTGTCCCTGTTGCATCAAAATCAGAAAAGGAAAAAGATTCTGTTCTTTATCATTTGTACTCGAAAATACTTCATGGTGTTAGAAAATTCTCTCATGCTCTCTCAAGTGCCACGTGATGGAAGAGAGTGCAGTGCACAGGCTGAGTTTACTGAGAGATTAACTTTTGATGGATGGGACCACAAAAAATGTAAAGCGAAAGCATCAGAAATGGTTTTCAAGAAGGTAAGGATACCCATTTATTCTTATTTTCACTTGAGATTCCCCCTAAGTGAAAGTAAGGTTTAGGTAAATATAAGACGGAGACTCATACAAAAACAAACCTTGAAGTTTTAATACAGTGTTAGATAGCAGCACTGTTTTGCAAGATGTTTTTGGTCCCCTAGACCAACCCTCCTTGTGCATGTCATAACTCAGAAAGAATTAAAAAAGCTACGCTACTGCTCTGTGGGAGAAAAGGTAGCTGTGTAATTACTTATACTGTGTACATCTCCTTAGTATCAAAGCATGCCACAACTGCTATAGCCTTTTTATCAAAGGGATTATGAATCCAGTCATGGCCTAAATTAAAGATAATACTATATTCTATTCTATTGTCCTGACATAAATGTGACTGGGGACAAAATAGCAGAACAAAGCTGTAGCATGATAGAGCTACACTCTTGAAAGCACACAACACATTTCAGGGAGACAATCAAGAAACACCTCCCGAGGTTTGCATAGGCCCACTCCTCAAGCCTGTCAAGGTCCCTCTGAATGGCATCCCTTCCCTGTAGCATATCAAAAGATGAAAAATGGTTTTTCATGTCTCAGAGATAAAAGATAGTTTTGATTGAGTTCTAATCTTAAAATCCATCTGCAACACTTCTTTTATACATATTTAATTGTAGCTGGGGCAAACTGCATTGAAATTTAGTCTCCAACGTAATAGATTTATGTAGTGGAAAGAGGTGGCACTCATGAAGTTATTTTGAAAACAGAAAGGTATTTTATATTAATCCATACACATAATCCATAAACTGATACTTTTCTTTGTTGTTGCTGGGTTTTTTTGTGAAATGCAAAGTATATCACATTTCAATTGTTCATACTGAAGGCATAAGGAAAATATAATACATATGTCCATCTTTCCTAGAGCTAGTTACAGGCATGTAGACATTCCCAGAAAGATCACAAGGTTAAGAACGTCTTAAAAAATATGGGAGTTTTATAATTCCCATGTCCTTTCAGTTTAAAAAACGCTTGTGCAAT
This sequence comes from Neopelma chrysocephalum, assembly GCF_003984885.1. Classification (NCBI taxonomy): domain Eukaryota; kingdom Metazoa; phylum Chordata; class Aves; order Passeriformes; family Pipridae; genus Neopelma; species Neopelma chrysocephalum. The sequence goes on from NW_020897695.1 coordinate 28,325,289, forward strand.
TTTTTACATGCAATGAAAATGTACTAGGAAAGTTGACATTTAGTGAAGAAAAGTCTCTTTTATTTCGTTTTGACTTTTACTTATTCATAGAGACATTCTAAATCAAATAACCAAATGATGTTGATGTTTCACAATTTCTCTCCATGTAGAGATTAAAACTAATTATGGATTCCCATTTTTCAGCAAGAAAATGAAAATTTTCAGTGAAATTACAATTTTAGTAGATAAGAAGTGTGTCATTACATTCTCTCATGAGAAAATTTCCATCAAACCACCATTTTAAAAACAGTCCAAGAAATATTTCTCAGTGGGAAAAGGGACTGAAAAAATATTAAATATGATGTGCTAGGCAAAAGCTTTTGAGAAATGCAAAGTTGTTTGAAGTATATCAATACACAGTTCAAGATGAAAATACAAATAGCAACTTAACAAGTAACTTGAGGAACATAAGAAGGTTCACTGTCACAATTTTTGCAAAACAAACCTTTCTCTGGATTCCAAAAATTGACAAAATCCAGTTAAGTAACACAGACTTTCAAGTAACACCAAACAAAGACAGCTGTAACACTGTGGGTAAAAAGGAGAGACTGTCCCAAACCTTATCCCCATAAGGGATTTCTGCACCTATGAAGCAGAAATACAAAATGATTATATCAAAGTGTATTTTTTTCTCTCTAGATAAGCTCTTTCTCTTCAGAAATTAGCAGATACCTTCCTATTCACATTTAGTTATATGGAGTTGCAAGTCATCAAGATTTCTCCAGTGAGTCCCCTCAGATGGGCTATGTCTTTCAAGGCAAACCCAATTACAATCACATACTAAACACACCATTTCCACACCACTGGATATTTTTAAAGAGCTTCCCTTGTTATCATCATCAAACCTATGGACTTTGAAATCCTGACAGAATTAAACTCAAACTGAAATACTGCTTTAAGCAGCCATTACAAGGTGCTGAAAAACAGAAACAGTGAAGGATTAAGCCCATTTTACTACATCTCCATGGCCAGAAGTAAAAGCAGCTTTGAAGATCTGTGCCAGCACTGGCACAACGAAGAGCACAACACTCAGCACCATCCATCAGGGCATGTGGTGCCCACTTTGTTCAGTGCTCATCGTTCCTCCAACACACCACAGCCACCCTTGGCACCCCGACCTTAGAGACCACGGCTGTGTGGGCCTAGCAAGCTAACAATAGGGAGAAGGACCAAGGCAGAATGCCTGGTCTGAAGGGGGGTCAGCGATTAACCCTGGCAGCCATAGGGACAGGGATGCTGGCGGCCAAGGCATCCCGCTGCTTGCTGGGGGTTGCTAGGCAACTCGGGCCTCCCGCTGCCGCCGGGGCATGCGGCACAGCCTGAGAGTTGTCGGCTGCTGGAGCAGGGGGGAAGGATTTTCCATCAGGCTACAGGGATCCATGCATACATATACATTATTGTAAATAAGGGGGGCGGGGAGCAACCGCAGTACCACTTCACTGTGTAATTCAGAATGTTCGGCAGGTTTTTTGTGGGGTTTGGTGTGGGGCTTTTTTTTTAAATAACTGACAAAATCTGGCAACAACGTGCCATGAAAAAAAGTGACATTTTGACTCTAAGGAAGGAATTATTTGCAATTTGTTTTGAGCAGATTCTTAGTTTGTGTCAGATGTGAATCTCCAGACAATCATTAGTTTAAACTGCCTGCTATGTGTTTAAAAATTTCAGTCAATTTAGAGCTGATCTGAATTGCAAATGAATGGTAATAAGCCATTAGGGAATAACATATCTCTCTCACACTTGCAACCCTCTGCTTTAAGGGGCTTCAACTGCACTGAAGTATGAAAATGTCATTTTAGCCATGCGCATTGACAACAAACATGGAAGTGTAGTGTCCAGCCTCGTAAAGTGGCACTTGGGAGGAAAAGCCCAGGAGTGGCCACAAGAGCAAAGAAACAGGTGCAGCCCCTGCAATGAACAGAATAGACAGCGTGACTTGCTGATGGCACAATAAAATATGGGTCTGCCATCTGAGGATCTGAAGTGTTTCTCATCCTCTATGAAACCATTTTTGTGAACGACTGTAAGCTTTGCATCACCTAAGGTTTTCTGCACAGTTACCTGTATTTCCTAAAAATTAGCTGTCTAACAACCATCTGTGTTCAAATAAGTGAAATAATTTTTTTTTTAATTCTTGAGCTTCCTACTCAAAATAGGGTGCTGCAATAGACAAATCCATTGAATAAGAAATATGGGCAACCAAAACAGAGTAAATATCTTATACATGACAGTATTTAATAAATAATACTTAAGTAATTAAATAAATTGAATAAAAAGAATTCCAATACTATCTAAATTATCTTTTCCCACTGAAGAATATTTTAAATCACCCAATGATGTTTTATAGGTGTTTTATTATAGGTGTTTCATAGGTGGAAAGACTTTCTTCTACAGCCTTATAGTCACCCTTGGGTATCTGTCACTTTATTTTTTTACAGTGCCTCAAAAAATTGTACACCTTATAAAACATCTATTTCGTGGTTTCTTGAGTCTGCAGCTAAGGATGACTCTGTGTCTCACCATATCAGCTGATAAGCAATCTACTTCCTACATTCAAGCAGATTCTCATGCAGTGATAATGAAGAAATAAGAAAACCAGACTTCTGATCTGCATCTGTAAAAGCTTAATGCTGGTACCTTAGTACTAACCAGTGTAGTAAATGCTCCCACACCATTGGATACTCTCGCAACCCTAGAGATGAACAGTTTCCTAAAGGAATTCTGGGACTCCATCTGCCCCCTGAAATCACACATCTAAATACAGGTCTTAGAAATTTTGTTTCTAGAGAACTTGAGAGGGGACTAACCAGAAACATGGACAACATACCACAGACACTATGCAGAGTCTCACCTCACAGGAGGTCCAGCTGACACAAACCCTGACTGTGTTAACATATATGCTCGAATGGATTTCTGCACACCATGCCTTTGTTCTTAGGAGAGCATTAAAACGGATATTTCATTAATTCTTTCACAGCATATCCACTCAATCCCCTCTGCTTTTCAGAGATAACACCTTAAATTGCTGATCATAGGTGAATGTGGATACCACATCATATCTCAGCTTTCCTAGAAGGTTCATGTCAGCTTCTCTCCATTGGGCAATATGCTAGAAGGGGGATTGCTTGCACAATACCTTTATTGAACTGCCATGCAGTAGAAAGGAAATGGCCATGGTCAAATAGGTCGATGTTAGACTGTTGAGCCAGAGGCTTTGCATAAGAAGGGGGAAGCTTAGCAAGGCAAATGCAACTCAGGTAAAACTGTGAGTACAGATGAATATTACAGGAGCTTGATTAACCATCTTCCCACTCAGGACTGAAAAAAGCCTCTCTGAGTCTGAGCCTCTCTCTGACTCAAACTGTACCTGCTAGAACACATCTAAACCAACTTTAACATGGCCTAATTCTATTGACACAGTCTTCCAAATCTTGATGTGTATCTATATTTATACATGTATAATACACACATGTATAACTTAGTGAAAGGAATTTTACTGCATGAGTATTAAAAACAAAGGGACAAAATATTTTTAATATTCAAAACTTCACGTTAAGAGGTCGGAGCAATATGAATAAGCTTTGGACAAAGAAAATCTGAGGTTTTGGGTTGAATCACTCCTTCAAGGACAGGTGCAACTAAAAGTACTTGAGAATGCAAACTTTGCAGATGATTCTGAACCAGCAAAAGGAAAGAATTCCAAACTCTCCATTTCCTGGGAACACAGTAGACTCTTCATCTCCCTCAAAGCCACATGAAGTAAATTAATCCTTTCCAATTATCTTTGCAAGCTATATTTGGGGTAACAATTCCCTACTTTCATATGTAAACATGTGGAGCTTCCAGTCATTTTAGTGAGATAAGCGACGTTTCCAATTTGAATCTTTCAAAAGGTCTGACATTCAGTATTTATTATTACAGCAAAGATTAAGAACAGTTCTACTGAACTCTAATATTTAAAGACTTAATCCTTTCAGAAGTGATATTATGGCACAGGACAATTAATATATTCCCAGAAGTATATCTTTCAAGCAAAAAATTTCCTGTGATAAATACAGAATTAAAGATGGTATTATATGTTAATTCAGATGGAAATGGAGTAGTTAAATGCTTCCAAATCTAAACTCTACTTCATTACAATTTTCGCAGCATTTGCAATGTAATAAAAAAAGAGAATATTCTAGTTTTTCTATTCTATTGGTTTTAAGCAGGACAGCACATAGAATAAAATACTCAGAATCTAGCAAAATACTGTCAGTTGAAAAATATAGAAATCTTTTGCTTTTTGCTCCTTTTTAGTGACTTTAAGCAGTTCTGTATTTTAGTGTCCTTAGAAGAGGTACACAATATTCATTCCATCAATTACTCTAGCAAACTGTGTACATACCAAAGTGTATGCTCTAAAATTATTTTAGTTTCCACATATAAATTGCTGAATTGTCATAAGTGGGTTCTTGTATGTACAAGTTACTCCTTGAACATATACCTGCATAGTCTGGCAGTTCAAAGATACATATTTTATAAGGAAACCGTTGAGATTTAGGTATCTGCCTCATTTACATTTGAAAAATGACTTCCAACATAGAGGGTTCTTATCCTTATTTGACATGTGACACAGGCCAAAGATCTGCAGTTGTATTTACTGAAAGAAAACCAACACAAACAGGGAAGGGAAAGATATGAGCAACTTGGGAGATGTGATTTCTTGGACTTTCAAATATGTGTGTGTGTTTGTGATAGTCTTATGCTTTTTCTGTCAGATATTTGGCTATCTAAATTTTACTTTTCACATGACGTAGTCCTGAGAGCATGTAGTATAAATTAACGTATATCAGTTATGAAAAGATAGTAATGTTAATGGAATCTAAAAGACAAACAATCATCTCTCAGCTGCAACTGAATATAATCCAAACACAGAGTAATATTTTGGTTTGGTTAAAGAAGAATGCTACAGGAATCAAAGGCTCAGACCTAGAGCCTTAGAGGACACAAGGCTCTTTCCTTGTGTGAATACTCCTGTTGACTTCAGTGGGATGGGTAATGTAATATGGTATAAACAATCAATATTATATTTTAATCCCCAAAGAATACCAACATCGGTACATGATATATGTATAAAAAATACAGAAGAGAACATTGTTGGCAGTGACAGTGACCTGATTACCTGAAAATAAAAAGGAGGAGAATTTTTGTCTTTGCATCCCAACTTACCTTGTACCATCTAACTGGGTTACAGGTTTCAGCAATAGAGATCAGGCCACAATCTGCTAAGTAAAACTTGGTATACAACAAAGTAGATGACTCATGGGAGAAAAGCACTCTGTCAGTGCAGAACACAGTAAAGTGGGGAGCAGAATTCTTCCCTCAGAATAGTCAATATTCTGCCTCTCAATGCTCTCTGTGTGGCTCCCCTGAAGATTCACAGCAAAGTTACAAAGAAATCTAATGTATATGATTCCTAGAACTGGATGCATTACCTACATGAGGTTCTTCACTGACACTTTCCTCCATCTTGATACTCAGACTAGATGCTAACGCAGGATTCAACATGTGCAACGGCTTTGGGCTAGTGGCAATTATATTAACTTTGTCATTGAAGAGCAGTCTATAAAGGAAGTACAGAACTATAGTGGAAAGGTAACCATTCTCTCACATAAAAACAAGGTTTAGGTGATATGCAAATCAAGCATGGAAAAACACAGTCATTTAGGTCAGTCACTGCAGAGATCTTTTATATTGAACTAAATTTTAATCAACATACTCAAGGTGCAAATTGTGAAAATTTAGTTCTTGACTCTAAATCTCTCTGTACCACTGCTAATAGATATTGAAGAGGTTTCCTAACTAGTAGTTCAAATGGCAAACACACCTCTTGTGGAAATTTCTTTGTGTGAAAATATTGATAAGCATTCATTTCACTAGAAGGGCTTAACGACCTTTTCCAAACAGAGGACATGTAAAGAAAAGCACCATGCATTGAGGTTAATTCAAATTCTTCCAGACAGCAGCACTTCTCACCATAATAGCCCCAGAGGGAAAACAGAGACATTTTGGAGACAAAGTTCCATCTTTTACAGTGTTATTGATTTTGGAGTACCCGGCTGAAGTTCATCCAAGCTGTTTTGTGGTGTCCTGTTGCTGTATCCATGCAGCAACACCTGCTGCAGTAGATAGTAGATAGAACCTGATCCCATAAGATGTATTATTTATTATAAAATTATTTAAGTTAATAGTAATAAGTATTTAAATAAAATATTTATTATATATTATTCATTTAAGACGATATATATATATATCTTCTTATATATATATATATATATATATATATATATATATATATTGAAGCCATGAGACCTGGTGTTACCCAAATAAACTCTTTATTTGTGTGTCCAATCCCATCTTCCTTAAATCATGTCATAGCGTTGAGGGGGAAACCAGGTACATATAACTGAGTATTTGGAGGTTTGGACAAGTTAGCAGGAGTAAAGCAGTTTAATGTTGTACATTAATGAAATAGAATGAAAATAAATGTCAGCTGAAAAATAAAAAATAAATAAAAATAAAAAATAAACATCCTCAAGTCCCACCAACGCACCAGTGTAGTAAAGTGAATGAAGCAGAGAGGACAGCAGTGCCCACAAAGACATCCAGCAAGTCACTTCACATTACATTCTGTCTCTGAGAAGTCATTTGGTAACACTGTGATCCAGGAACATAGTCATTCCTTTCTGTACATTACTGTAGCATGACCTGCTAAGCTTTAAAGGTCATTCTTTTGTGTTTATTTTGTCCACTTCTTACTTTATGTTCTATTTTGTGTCAATGAGGATAGAACATTTTATACAGATTCCTCGGGGAAAAGACTGTAGTTTTTGTTTAAGGGGGTCAGGGTGTTCAGAATTTTTTATGCTCACAGTAACAGGACTTCTAGGCTTCTGTCTGCATGAGAGGAACGGCATTTTGCATCATTGTCTTCACCTTCACATTTGGGGTTTTTACCTTCACCTCCCCCTATTACGAGCCCCAAGGCACATGTTGTCTCATATCCACATGCATTCTGTCATGCTTCATTCTTTGAATAAAATCCATGTTTGGAAGATGGGAAATGAAGAGTTGGACTGAATTCTGTAGATATGCATGGAGGAGGTACTCTTCATGCAGATTTCTCCCTTCCTGCATTCAAATGGTGGTTGTAGGAAGCAGCTGCCTTGATTTCTTCCATCTTTGTTTTGTGGAAACCATATCAGGATTTGTTCAAGTCTGTGTTTATAAATCACCTCTTGTAGGCACATATTATACTAGGAGCAATTGTTCTTGCATTTTTGGGTTTTTACACTCCCCCAAGCAACAGATAGATCAATTCTAACAGTATTTACAGTAAAATTTTTTTTTCATACTTCTATCATGCTGTTGTTCATAAAATTTTAATCAAAATGAAACAAATAAAACCACTATTAATATTTTTCTTTGCAGTTGTTCTTTCTGCTTTGTAGTGATTTGGTAAAATTTATCTGTTTCTGTCTTAAAGAAATTTTACAGAGGAGAGAGGACTTGTTATTCAGAGACTGACACCTCTCTACCATTCCTTTCCCTCCCCCTCTAAACATGCAACCTGCAAGAAAGAAATGTAAAATCTCACATGGCTTAATAGAAGAATTTTGCTTTGTTTCTAATACTGAAAGGTGGTGAGAGCTGAGAGTGCTAGGGTTTGGGTTCTTTTGTTTGTGGGTTGGTTTTGGGATTTTTAAAAATATTTTAGCAAAATACAAGCTTTTGCAAATGGTGAAAATCCATTTCCCTAAGTATTGAGGGTCCTACAGCATAGCTGAGTGCTTAGAAACTGGCCATTCTGAAGCTGGGTTGTGTCTGACAAATAGAATAGGAAATGGGGAAATATTGCTTGGGATATCAAGGACTATTTCCAAGACAATAGCTCGGAGGACAAGACATCCACGGGAGAGGCAATCCATTTGACCACGTATCTATGTGCCTTATATGACTCTAGAAAATACTATTCCCATATACTAAGGCTCATCTTATCTTTAATAGCCTCATTAGAAAAGGATGAAAATACATCCACAGAGCAGTAGTACCAAAGATGACACATCTTCACAATTCAAGGAGGTAGATGGTGCAATTACAAAGCAGTCAGTTATCTCAATGCCTGGAGCAGCTGGAGAGGACTGGTTCGAAGTTCTGAAAAGGATGGACTTCAGGAAGGCAATGAGAAAGCAGAAAGCCAACAGTAGACTGGATACTTCCTGTTGAAAAAAATTGAGAAAGATGACTAGTTCAGTGGTGGTTATAGAACATGTACTACTAGACGAAAAAAAGATTGTGGGAACAGGTATGTCTTCTATGATTTAACTTTAAGCATAGATGTGCACTTCGCTGGCATATAAGCCTAACGTATTCAGTCAGGCAATTTATGCAATGTAGGATAGAGAAGCATAAATGTCTCTCTTCTGGTACTAAGTCCATCAACATTAGAATTAGATATGCCATCTATATCCAGTACACATTATTTTACTCATCATTACAAATTTATTCCTTTATCTGATTTTTGTTAAAATGAGCTTTACTGAAGACAAAAGACCTGAATAATTTGATATGCAATAAATGTGTCCTTGTAGACTTATTTCCTTAAACAGAGAAAAAAATATGGTTAGATTAGCTCAAATGACAATTCACAGTCTTATATTAGGTTCACCAGGTTACAGACGGAAACAGTCATGCACCCTAAAATGAAAGGGTTCAACAAATTCAACAAATGACAGAAGGTATATTTAATTAGTTGACTGGATTGTTCAGTCTTTGTATAGAGGCGTGAGATCAGCTTTAGTGAAGAGTCAAGCACTGACAGAAGTTAATGCCTCAGAGATTCTTCTTTAAAGGTTTTAGACTCTTGTCAAAATTTTAATTGCATTTGTATGAGATTTCCTGTATTTGGTTTTAGAGGGGATTGATCATATTTCACCTGGTAGGAGTTTTTTAGCTAGAAAAGGGAACCAAATAAATAGAACAAAACACAAGTGGATGACACACATCAGGAGCAATTGTGTAGGTGTTGTACAAAACACCTTGCAAAAATGTTGCTTTTCTGAAAGGCACTTATAGTCCCTAGAGTGGGACAAAAAATGACAAACAGAAAAAGACAGACAGATGGAAGAACAAAGAAGCAGTGACACAGTTGGTCAGTGTGATAGGCAGCATTCTCAGCACATCCCTAGTCTGACAGCTGTCAAAATTTTATTAAACTTCACAGCAAAAGAGAGTTTTAGAGAGGCATCTCTTACAAAAAAAATGAGGTGAGACAAGTTAAAAATCTCAAATCTGTGAAGCATTTAGCTTTATTTCTCTGAAAACCTTTACTTCTAAGAGAATAAAAATAAAGAAAATTATTTTGATTTTTAATATCTGGATTCCTGGATCCATACCCCAGCATGACACACTTTCCTCTTATTTATTGATAGTCTGTATTGTCTTAATGCAATTCAAGAAACCCTTATTTTCACTTTAAATTCCCTCACCTCTCAGAAAATTGACGTGCCATCCCTATAACAAGAAAGCTCCTTTTGCTCTGAACATGTTTACCATTGTCAGGCATGCCAGACATTTGCAGGGTGTCAGTTGTGAAGGGAACATGAATATGTTCACATGATCAACAGCTGCACTGTGAAAATGCCTATGGGGATGGAGAAATATTCTAGACCCCTACCCATCAGCTCTACGTGCTGTGAAGTGATTAAAAGAATAAGCCTAAGAGTTACCAGGAAACCAGGAGTTATTGAGAAAAAAGATAGAAACTGCTTTTCTATGACATTCAGAAGGGATGACATTCATCCTTCTTCAGGACTCTTGCACAACAAGTTTTCCTAACACTATCCATATTTCAAATTAATTCTAAGCAGCAATTACCAAACTTGGACTTTCCAAGATTGGTATTACGAACCATAACATTTTCTGAAAACCTATCAGTAATCCCTCTAGTCCTATGCAAAACTGTATAAAGTTTTTCTAAAGCTTGTGAATACTTTGAGAGCTACTCCTTAATTCACTTGTCCTGTTACTACATCCACTTGTAAAAAGTCCCTCTCCAGTTTTCTTATAGGCCTGCTTTAGGTACTGGGAGGCTGTCATGAGGCTGGAACCTTCTCTTCTCCAGGCTTAAGAAAATTTTCTCAGCCTGTCTTCATAGGAGAGGTGCTCCAGCCCTTCAATTATCTTCCTCTGGACTTGCTCCAACAGGTCTGTGTAGTTCTTATTTTGTGGGTCAAAGACATGAACTCAGTACCCCAGGTGGGATTCACAAGAGTAGAGTATTCTGGGAGAATCACCTCTCTTGATCTGCTGGCCACACTTCTTTTGATGCAGCCCAGGACAGGGTTGGTTTTCTGACCTGGAAGCTCAAATTGCCAGGTCATGTTGAGCTTCTTATCACCCAATGTCACGAAGACTTTCTCCTCAGGGTACCCTCAATCTGTTCTCCACCCAGCCTGCATTTGTGCTTGGGATTGCCCTGACCCAAGTGCAGTACCTTGCACTTGGCCTTGTTGAACTTCATGGAGTTTGCAAAGGCCTACCTCTTAATAGTCTACAAAGGTCCCTCTGAATGGCATCACTTCCCCACAGCATGTCAACAGCTTGGTGTCATCAGCAAACTTGCAGAAGTTGCACTTTATCCCATCATCCATGTCACTAACAAAGATGTTACACAGGAGCACAAATATCTTGTGAAGTCTTCCATTGGTCAAAATCAGTAATGGAATTCCCTATAAAACAACAGAGAAACTGGGGGAAGGAGATAGGAAACAAATTAAGAGAAGCAGAATTATTCATATTGGAAGCTGCTCTTGTCTCCCTAGGATTCAGCATCTTAGATTTATGTTTGCTTCCCTTCACTGCTCTGCCTCAGTTCTTTGTTCTGTTTCTGCTATTACCCAGCAGGCTCTTACAAAAGGGTGTAATTTGCCCTTGCTTTTAAAAATATCGCATTAGTGACAGCTTTATTTTTTCAAGTAATACAGGTTGAAGTTCTGCAAATTACTTCTAAGTCAAAAGAACAAACCTTTATACAGCCTTTGGTAAGCATAGACACAATTTGTATTAAAGTGTCATTCCCCTTTGCACACCCAGGCTGCACAAGAACAGGATTTGTATCTTGTACTCTAAGAATCTATAGGAAGAAAAATGGCTCACCACATTTAATGATACTTCTCACTTACAAAAGAGTGGCAGTTTGGCATGTTACAAGTCCCTGTGCTACAAACACATGGGTTTCTGAGACATTTTCCACATGTCTCACAGGTATGATACTCTAAACATAAGCTGGCGATAGTTGAGTATGCTATACGAGTAACACCCATGTCCAAAACTTCCCCTGATATTTAAGGTTCCCTATCTGAAGGCTAATTTCAGCAGTTTTTCTGCATGGTTGCCCTCCTCTGTATGTAAAATACCAGTTGTCTAACGAGCAGTTTACCAAGTTGTCATTCTCCTCTACCTGGACTCAAAGTCAATCCTGTACACCAAGCTTCAACAAGTACAGTGAAGACATTCTCAGTTCACTCACTCAGCAATATTTACCCACCAACCCTTCAGATAATGTCCATGAGTGGTGATGCTGAAATGTATACATACTCTAAGATCTGTGCTAACATATAAAAATTAATGTTTAGATAAATTAGTGCAAGATTATGTCTTTTTTATTTAAAAGTATTCCAGTAAAACAGGATTTATCATTCTGCTTTTGCTCTCTACTGGTAACACATTCGGTTATCAAAGGAACGCTTTATGCAGGAACTGAAGCATTGGTCCGCTCTAAACAACTGTCTGGTCCATCGTGATGTTTCTAAAAACGGCAAGTGGTAGATGATCAGGAAAAGACTATTAGAGACAAGCAGCTCTCTTATTCTCAGGTCCTCTGTAGGTAAGAGGTTATGGACATTCTGAAGTGGATAGTGAATGCAACCATCACATTGAATATTACTGTGGGCCTGTTCTGCATAAACATGGATATTCTTGCTTTAAAATGCTTAAACTTTTGGTTTGCAAAACTGCAAGCTGCAGTGAGTTCCACAACTTGTTGTGTGACAGCGATTTCTTTTTGTTTGCTTTAGATCCTTCCTTGGCTGGAAGAATGGAAAAAAAGTCTGCAAAAAAGGGCTTTAATTTGTGTTTATAACAGCTAAAGAGAATGAAGAAAACAAGGAGGAACTGTCTACCTGATAGCAATCAGGAATGGAGAATGAGATGCAAAACCAGTAAAAATTATTCAAGAGGACAGTCAGAAAGGAATTTCGCTCAATGTTACAAACAGCATAAATTCTCCTAGAGGTTTCTACTAATATGCGTAAAATCTTCGCTAAAAACAGCAACTTAGCTTCACTGAGATATGTGTAAAGGCATATTTTATTTATTTGACTGAAAATAAACAAAATCACCTCATTTCTCTTAAATCTAGTAATATTGGAGAACTTTGGTTTTATCTACAGAAATTAAGGTGACTGTAGACTTTTGAAAGAATTGCTTAGGTCCGTTTCTGCCAACAAACACTTTTTCTGTGACATCAGTAGTTTCATCATGAAATCAGTCTGCCTCACAAACTTCAATGAGAGGAATGTTCACTTTTTCTCCCAAAGAAAAAGAATTTTGACTGAAGATCATCCTTTAATTTCAAGTAAAAATATTGAAGTAAAAGGCTACTCCAAAGTGTTCACAGAACTTACCTGCTTTCAGAAAAGGATATTACCTGTACAAGAGGGAACATAATACAAAGTAGAGGTATAGAACATAATGGTTTCAGACTTTTCAAAGGAAGGGGTTGGGGTCAATGGATGTTGTTGCTGAGCAAACAGTGATGTCAGTCTAGTCATTGTTAATTGCTCTATGTAGTGATATGGGTAAAGGGAAATTAAATTACCTGGGTCTAGAGAGAATACTGAATATAAAATTTTATACTGGAAGTATAGGGATAAGTTCAGAAAATAAAATTTAATACCCTTTATAAATCAAGGCAGATTAATTTCAAGTACAAGTACAAAAGTCTAACCTCAATCTTTGAGAAAAAAAAATGCACAATTTTATGGGATCTGCTGGAAACACCAATTTTCCCCTTCATATTTCTTTCCCTCCTTGCTTTTTTTTTAACCAAACTCTCCATAAAAGGGGAAGATAAATGATAGAGTACACTTGGAATTTGACCTTAAAATCAAATCATTAACCCTGACATCTTTAGCACTTTAAAACTATTAATAACATTTTTTAACTGATGTTTTAGTTATTTTTATTGTTACAGTGATTTACATAATTAAAGGCTCTCTTTCTGACACAAGCTGCGTATCTATCACAGCTTCATTTAAGCCACATAACATGAGTTATATCAAGGTAATCAGGTACACAGTTTCCACATACCTAAGACCCAGTTTTCAAAATTCCCTCTGCTGTTTATATTGGGTAAGTAGAAAAATTTGTAACTCTGAACATTCATTTAGCCTCTTTTTCAGGGCTATAAGCATTTAACATAGTTCTCTCCTTCATATTTCCTTCTGGATCCCTCACTTGTCCTTGAGAACATTACATCAGCAAGTGGGGTTTTGCTCCTTCTCCCTTGTGGTGCATTATGCTCTGGAGTTTATAGCCTCACTGACACCGAAATGGATGCAGTTCTTCTACCTCCACATCAAAACTGAATTCTTTTATTATCAGTGAAGTGTTGATTACCTGTGTTGATTACCATTTGTGGCTATGCAATGCCTCACTAAAAGCAGAGAAGCTCTCTCTAATAGCCAGATTTGTTCCACTCAAAGCTACTAAACCAACTTCTAGGAAATGCAGAGACAGATAAAAACGCATACACACGCATGTACATCCACAGATATAAAAGTGTTTTCAGTTAAATAAGTAATTGCAGGAATTCATGTTACTTCTAAGTGCAATGTTTCAGTTCTGGATCTCAGGAAATCTAATATCCCTTTGTACTTTAAACCCTCTCCTTTACTGAGCATAAATGATTGAGAACATTCTTTTCAACCTATAAACCTTTGTTATGTAATATCTGATGACTAATGGGCCCTGGTTGTTTAGGAAAAAAATGCTTACAAAATTCTGCCCAATTTACGTGTATCTCCTGACATTCATCATTTGGACTGCATGGGGAAAGGGTAGTGGTCCATTCAAATATAGGATTGAAGAATCCTTAACAGCTATTCATGAAGTACTGGAAAGAGTAATCAAAGAGGTTGTGAATTATTATATGTATTGTTTCGGGGTGCAGAAGAAAGAGAGACCTCCCATAAACTCACTCTAGAAGGATAAAAACACCCCCCCCCCCCCGCTTTGTTTAGCCCTATATCTGAGCTGAAAACAAGTAGACTTACTGGAATTACAACCCCTCTACACACATGCAAGAAACATTAGAGAACCTCAGGAAGAAGCAGATGAAGTTTTTTATGCCTTTTTGTTTTTTTCAACAATTCTGGGTTTACTTTTCTGATACTCTTACTTAAACCTTCCCTATGATAGAAGGGAGGGCTGTTGAAGCAGGACATATGCTTTTGGGATGTTGGGAGATGATATCTGTTTCTCCATTTGTAGTCATTGCTCTCACTGTACCAGTTTTTATTGACCCACTTACAGGGTGTGCTGACCGGGGAAGGGGAGGATAGAGGTAGGTGCTTCAGTAAGTACAACAAAAGGTGGCCTTTATAAAGCAGCACGTATGCTAAGATCCTCTGAGGAGAATTAGGCATTAAAACCAGGAAAAGAAAATACCCTCCAGCCCTTCAAACACAGTAATGAAAACAAACCACTTTTCCTTCACTCAAATATTTAAAATATTAAAAGTTTGAAAGTTCTCCAAATGCAATCCAATTATTCTCACAACCAGAGGCTAATTTCCCCAACTCTCTGAGCCACTGATGCTCAGCAATTGTCTGAGTGGTTTTGCACTCTAAAATCTAGGGCAGCTGACAGTCAACAGATCTACTTTGCTGAGAGGATTTGCTGTTAATTTTTTCCAGCTTCTGTTTTCCAGTGCCAGTCAATGTTTTCCAAGTAAACTCATCCATGAATTCATGTAAAGACTCAACTTAAAGCCCTTAGGCGGTGATGGATCTATTTTTAGTTTTTTAGATGCAGTCTTAACTCAGTCAAAAGGCAGGTATTTTTGATGCAATATCATAATTATTTATAAACTCTTAAATTCATGCAACTATTCGAGCACCTTAAAATTTTGAGATGTTACCTCTGAAAGTTTATAGCTTAAATGTTCAAAACCTGGCAGCAACAGTGTTGTTTGCTAGAAAAAGGATATAAAAATCTGACCGATGCAAAACAATGCCTCAGTAAAACTCTCAGTTTAGCATTGTCCCAGTGATAATTCATGGCAAAAAGTCTATATATATACATTCCTTGAAAAGCCAGACAAAGTGTGGGGAGGGAAAGGGAAGAAGGAAAGGATGAAAAAAAGGAAAGGAAAGGGATTTAATCTCTGATTCAACAAGGCTTTTCTCGTGTGTGTGTAACTTTAGGAACCTGAATAGCTCACTGAGGTACTACATGCCAGTCAGCGTCTACCGTCTAAATGTGGAGTCACCAGGCAATTTTCACACTCATACTATTAATGTCTTGACCACAAATACCTTGTTCAAGTGTGCTTTTGTCACAACAGACACATTTTTTTGTCAAAATAAGCTTGAGATCAAATTAGTACCATGAGCAGCAATCAGCAGGTAGGTAAAAGTGTATGATGCCAGTCAACTAGAAATGGTTCAAAATGTCTTTCTGTCAAAAGACAGACCAGGCAGTGTCTCTGTAATGTTCTAGCTTTATTTTGTCTTATTATAAATATATGTAAATTGTTGCTGGAAACAGTCTCATTTAAGCTAAGCCATTGCAGGATCCATAACTTCATTATCTCATCTCTGCCACTTATGATATGCCTTATTTACTCAAAATGTGAAAAACCACTGATGATATTTGAACTATCTCTTTCAAACCACATGTCAATACAGCACAGCAGTTCTGACTGCTAGGGATCTGCTTGCTAATGTATAATCCCTCTGTATTCAGTTTCACTCACGAAAAGAATAAGCATTTAAATGACTCCACTATGACTACTGAGATAATGCCCATTATGGCAAAGATCTAGGTCACTGTTGTTAAAGCTGAGTCACGTCGCCAGTCATAAAAACAGTGATACTCTTTGGAAAAAAGCAGCTGTGATTTCTCCTATAAATAAGTTCTAAAGACTGTACACAGAAAAGGATGATATAAATATGTTGCACTCTTCCAAGAAGCATCTATTGGGCAATGCATAGAGTTTGTTGTGAAAGTCATTTAGTCCTTTGTCTGGAGGAAACTAATACATTGACAGAAGCAATACAATAATTTCAGAATAGATTCTCAGAGTAAATAATAAGGCATGTCAATTAAACTCTTAAATATTTGTTAGACTTTAAATAAAAATGTCTTAGATTCATTGGTTTGGAAGTTTTCTTCCTTCTTTTAAAGATAGGCACACATTCATTTATAGTAAATGATTTTACTACTATAACTTTTTTTCTCTCTTTTTAAAAATTTGCTCAGATAGCCTCAGCTTGACACCACACTGAAAAAGATTTCGGCTATGGTTTAGAAAGTGAACACTCAGCCAGTCAACAATTCAAAGTGGTGACCAGGATACAGTTCTACACAGAACACAAAATTTTCAGTCTCCTAGGCATCAAGTCGTCACAGCCCAGATTTCGAGAATGAGATATAATATTCCGTATTTTCTAAAGCAAAATAAATGCCTTTTTTTATCTCTCATTAAGAGATCATGCATAACATTATCCCCAGTTCTAAGGGGACCCATGTCACACTGGGGTTATTTTTCTTGGGTTTTCTTATTTATACTAAGAGAAAAGCATATCTTCTTTCTATGATAAAAACATGCTGCTAAGATTATAAACACAGACAAGGGAAACAGCATGCTTGTCATGGATTATACAACCAAATATCTTCCTTAAATAGTACAATTATCCCATGGTGCATACATAAAAATAAATCAAAATTCCAATATCTTCTGTGTCCAGAAAGTTTATTTAAAATAGCTTGTGATTACAACTTTGGATGGAAGAGAAGTTTGACCTGTCTTTTCAAGAAAAAGCTTAGAGAATGACACCACTCTGAACTACAGTGTGGCTTAATGTTATGTTAGATATTTTCTTATATTTTCAGGTGCAAGATTTCAAAGCAATCTTTTAAGAATACCAAAGAAAGCTGTACCTACTTTTAAGAGAACCAAGTATAAGTAGCTTCACCGTTACCACCAAACTGATAACTTGGATCCAGAACCTAACTTGACACTTAAACTTCTAAATTACCTGATTATTTAACAGATGTATTAAACACACCAAAAACAAGTAGGAAACTGAAATCCAAGCTTTTGTCTTCTTACAAGCCCTGTCACTGTGTAGTGCCACACACACTGCATGACAGATTGCAGTAATGGTGGAAAGGCAATCCAGGGTCACAGAGATAGGATTATTTTTGTGAAGAGAAGTTGAAGAAACTATCTGATCATCAGCAAAACTACTCAGTAATTTATGAAGATTTTTCCTTGTATCTCCCTACATATGGTTAATGCATTACTGAATATCTGCACAAGCTTCTTCATTAAGTGTAAAATGTTAGGAGAATTTCTTCAATAACATCTTCATCTACAATAAACCTCACTCTTAAAAAATTAAAAAACCAACCAACCAAGTAACCAATCAAAAAAACCAAAAACCCCCCAAAATCTAAAATGTTTCCATGAAATGTTTAAAAAATCCAAAACTCATTCAACACTGACCGCCAGTCACACATACTCCTGCAACAGGATATTGACCAAAGTGAGAAACTGACCATTTGTTCATATGTCACAAGTTCCATTCTTCATCTAGTATCAAAAAAATGCAGAGATTTATTTTTATCTTCATTTCCACATATATTTTATCTTTGCCGAAGCCAGTTGGAGTATGCATTCTGAGTAGTCCTAAATTTGTCCTCAAGGGAAAACAAAATTGAGCAGGCCAGGCATTGCAAAGCAGTCAACATCGTGAGTCAAATGAAGTTCTGGCATAACCCATCTGGCTGGCGTTCAGCAGGGAAGTGTTTGCACAGTGAGAGCAGGAATGGAGGTAGTATGTATAACAGAGAACATACAGAAAACTGCTAGAGAGCGTTGGTCAGGGAGCCCTGCAGCAGCAGCTCCAAGAACTGACAAATAACAGTGTCAAATGTAAACTTGCAAGTGTTTGTCTTGAGCTGGAGAACTCAACCTGAACAATTAATGTGCTGTATGTGTACATACATTTACCTGAAAAAACCTTTTACACCCTCTTAATCCCTTTTTAATCTTCAACGTGACAGAAGTTTTCAGCATAGCATTCTACAAAGTGATGGGTAACGAGGAGGAATGCTTCAGTTAGACAGGGAAAAACCCTTGGAACTCAAAAAACTTGTTCTGCTAGACAAGTCACGCTTACTACCGCAAAAAGTTGCAGCGGATACAAGCAACAGAGAAATTTGCTGGAATCACTTTTATTTCCCCTAACCCGTACACTTCAAGTCCCTCTTACATATTCAGTGACCTGACACAGAGAAGAGCTGGATCCCCAGTCAGTGTTAGTCAGCAGAATTTCAGGGAAGGTCATGGCTGTGTGTCACCCTGTGCTATCTGATGACCCGACACAGTACAGTCACAGAAACTCAGGCAAATGACTGCTTTCTAGGCAATTTTATCTGAATCATCCTTCTGAACTCTGGCTGCAGGATTTTTCTTTAACTTAAACCTAAGTCCTGAAATAGTAAAGAACAGAATGCATCAACATAATTGGAAACAGTTTTGCCTCAACACATCCTGTGTCTGTTCAAGGACTTAGAGAGAGGAAAAGCCCATGCTTTGAAGCACTGTGACAACTTAAGATAAATTTCAGCACTACTTTCTTAACAGAATATAATTGAAAACATACTTCAATACAGACTCTAATCTAACTCTGGTTAGAGATGTGCTTAACCCACAAGTCTGGATCTCAACATTCCCAAGTCTTGAAGAAATCCCGATTCTGACCCAAATTGTCTCTTCTTTCTACAACAAGCAAAGTCAGTCTTTAATACTACTGAGTTGAGTTGATCACTTATTCAAAATCATTGCTTTTACCATCATTTGTGTGCTCCTTTTCATCACACTACTGTCAAAAGTTTCCATATCTCCAAATCCCTCTCAAAGATTTGGGTCAAATACCTGTACATTGTAGAAGGCAATCCCTATCCCCAACGTCTCAGTATCTAAACAGACAAAACTTGCAGACAGCAAGATAAAGGAAGCATTGTTATCCCCATTTTCAGCTGGGAAACCATGCCTTAAGATGACTAAGAATCAGAATCCCAAGGGAGGTCAAGGATCATATTCTCAAATGCTCAATAACCAGCATCAGAGCCAGACTTTCATAGGAAAAAGAAGAAAAAAAAAGAAAAGAGGCGGGGGGGCAGGGAGAAAACAGAAAATGGAAAAGAAACATGAAGGAAAAAATGTCCAAACCCTTTAGTTCCTACTTCTGTTGGAGATTTTCACAATATATTTTTGCAACATCTTGAAGATCTGGCCACTTAGGCACCCATTTGACTGGCCAAATGGGAAAGTATCTCTTTAGGAAATCTCTCTCCCAGTCTGGGTGCTACTGCCACGATGAAGCGTGGCAGTACGCAAGTTGCCCAAGGTCACGAAGGAAGTCTCTTGCAGAGCCAGAAATTTGAATCAGCAACTCCTGTGCCCTAACCACAAGTCTATCCTTCCTCTCATTAACAACACAGTGTATTTCTTTGTTAAGTTTCTTTCTAGTTAGATATAATATAATGGGCCTTTTTCTTTATTCATCCACAATGGTAACATTACATTATGAGATTGGCACTTGTCATTCACAGGGAATGCTCTTTTTCCACTTGCGCCCCAAAAACAAACACACTTAGCAGATTGTCATCTGCAGATGACGCTAGAATCTCTGTACTTTAAAAGCTTTTTACAGCAGCACTCACAAGAGTAAGTTGCACTTTTTTAATATTTTTCAGACTAGGAGATGCTGACAACTTGCAGATCCCAGCTACAAAGAGTTATTACCCTTTCCCATGTAACCTTCAGAGGGGAGAAAGTCCTTTTTGGTCTAGAAGATCAAGATAGCAGCAACTTATTAATATAGTATCCTTAGCAGCTGCTGCTACCTTGTGAAGTCCTAAATACTACAGTAATAGGTCCGTAGCCACTGGAATCCATTTTGTGTGTGAGCAGCTTTAAGTATCCATGCAAGACATGTAGAGTAGAAAAGTATCAAGCGGAAAACTGAAGTGCAGCACAATGTTTTCTTACGCTACCTCTTCCACTTTCTTTAGAGGGATACATGTAATTAGTCACCAATTCAAGCGCTGGAGACTGCAGGGGGATGTCACCGTACAAATTAAGAAAATGATAGATATTCGCCGTTATCTTTGCAGACAAATGAATGCATGTGAGAAATGCCTGATGTACAGAACTCCATTCATCTCTGAGTTACTATTTTTGCATTTGTCTCATTTGGGCTTTTTCTTTTTTTTTTTTAATTCAGTTTCTTCAAACCCTGCCCTCTTCTACATGACCTTTTTGATCAATAGTCCTTTGTTGTGCTGTGAGGCCTCGGCAGCAAAGGACAGAATTAATACAGTTAATTCTTATCTAATGTTTACCTTTAAACTCTTTGGGTCTTGGCTCAGGTTTGAGACATTTGTTTTACTTAGGTTTTATAACTCTAAATGATGAGTACTGCTTGAGAATGTGGTCTCCTCCAGAGAACCCGGGATTCTCTGCTGACCTTGCCGTTTGCTCTTGCAGTCACTCCCATCTCTAGCCCACTTGCACCTTCCTGTTTTGCCACCTCAGAAATTACCTCAGCTCCTCTGATACATCTTTTGGCAAGTCAGTGAAAGTCAGATTACCAACTATTTTCATGTGGAAAACAGGCCTCTCCCTGTCTTTTTAAGGGTAGACATTTTTTGTGTGGAGAGGAATCAAAAAGACTCTTTGTCAGCTTCTACAGTTTCCTGCCACTTTAAAAAACAACTCCAACTGTTTTAAATCACTATACTGTCTTCTCACAGGAGTTTCACTGACAAAAATTTGTGGCTGATTTTCAAATGGCAAATCAGTGTGAAACTTTCTATTCTTGTTACCCTTAAGAAAGCCTGTTAACCCATACATGAAGAACTGTTATAGTTTCAGACATTGTAGTGTAAGAGTACATCCCTGGCAGCTCCTTGAACAAAATCATTAGACATAGGGCTCCCCCCACCTCTTTCCCAGCAACTTTATCTCAACAAGTACTCCATTTAAGCAAACAGCCTAAAGCACAACTCATACCCCACTCAGAGACAACTATTTGAAAACTTTAGGGCTGCTCTAACAGACCACAGAAAGGGCAAAGGAATCAAAAATAAGCCTAATACTACAATTGCAACTGCAAAACAAATTAATACTCCCATAGAGGGAAAGCCAGAGCTACCAGACTGCCCAAACCTCTGCAGGAGGTTTGGCTGCTGCAGGACAACAGTCTGGGACCAAGCATGAATAGTCTAGTCCTTGGAGCTAAATATACGTGCACTTTAGAAGGTTGTTGCAGGTTTCCTTGAGCTGAGCATTTCTGTTACAAACCAAGTCTGTCCCTTCACAAAAAGTAATTTACGGTTTTCTCTGAAATAAGTTTTCACCAAATTTGAAGGTTTTCTTGGTATATTTCAGAGCTGTACACTTAAGATGAAAAAAAGCATTTTGTGTTACTTTGGTTTTGTTAAACTTCTGTTTGGGTTGGGTTGGGTTTTGACTAGCATGCATACATACTCATGCAAATTTAGAGCTAGTCTTTAAGATTACCTCTAAATTTGCAGTGAAATTGATTGGGATCTCAAAAAAAAATTTAAAAAAATACTCAGTTTTGCCTTTTTCCCCCTCTCAAAAAGCAACTGCTGAAAAGGTGTAAGTTACCAACTATTGAAATGCTACATAAATGCTCTAAAATAAATCAATAAATTATATCCAAGTAGATATAACCAAGTGAAACTCACTTTCAAATTCGCAATGTGCAGTAACACATTAGTGAGTGACTGATCTATTGGTTATGAAAAGAAAAAAAAAATACAAGAAAAAGTCTTTTCACAGTTCAATAGAAAGTTACAATATTTGAGAAATGAATGAGAAGTCATGTAATGGCTTTGCAGCTTTTGAACTTTCACATGTTTCAGATTTTTCTAATGCTTGTGCGGATTAAAGAGATTCACATCTCAATGGCTGGGGCACCTCACATTTTTTCTGGATCAGGTTTAATGATTTCCACACTGCAAAAACTTCACTTTGTACGAACACACCCTGAATTTAAGGCATTTTTCATACTTAGGTGCATGTTTTCTAGTATATTTCTTTTAATGTTAACCCTGTCAAAGGGCACAGTGGCTGGATCATAAGAATGAGTAACTCCTTCAATTTCACACATCAATACACTGGGGCTTTTCAGCATGCTTTTCTTTCCAGACCCCAAAAATAAATTAAGGGAGGAGAAAGGGGGAGGGAAACGTCAGGAAACAATAAAATAGAAGACATCCATATTTTTTTTTGCTTCTGTGTATTATCTCAACCTGATCCTCAGAATAAAAGGGAGAACCATTTATTTCAGTACGTGCAAAGTTCATGGTTTTAAAGCTACAACTACACCCTTTTCATCTCTTTAAAAGACATTTCAAAGCAGGGTTGTGAGACCCAAAGAGAGAGAAAAGTCTCTGATGTCCATCCAGCTCACAGAGAAAAAAACCTCGCATTTTCTACCCTTGGATGTGGAATTAAGGGGTGACAAAAAGCCATTTCATCCTTTAGAAGAAAATGCGTATGTGTGGACTTAAATTATATTCTAGTGGCTACCAGGAAGGCTTGGGTATCATCTACCTCATAAAAGCCAACACATATGTTAAGTCCTTATGGCTCAAAGGACAAGGGGAACCAAATGTTTAAAAATATTTGCACAGAATAGGTGGGACAAGCTAAGATGTAAACTACTTGGAGCCTGTGCAGAACTGATGGTGGCCTGTGATGAACAGAGGGGTGATTTTTTCTGGTTGTAGACCCAAGGACCCAAGAGTTTATTGCTCTCCATCATTATGCAGCACAGGAGTACAGCCAAGACTCCACTGCCTTGCATTTCTTCTAACTTTCTCTGCAACAGAAAATGTTCATCCCATTCTATAAATCTTCAACTACACAACACCGCTGTTCCAAAATCCTGGC
>NW_020897695.1:28348660-28561579 GCF_003984885.1 Neopelma chrysocephalum
TTTGAACTCCTGTTATAATTCAACACATATATGAGGCAGCCAGGATTACCTAAGGCTAACAAGAAGTCAAGGTCTATGGGAGAGAGATGGTTTAAATAGAGGGCATTTCCTCTTTTTACAATCACCACCTAACTGAAAATGGCATCAGTTGGGCTTAGCTGAGCAAAGAAAGCAACTAACTGCTGGCAGTACTTGAAACTTTGGAGACTTCCTTTAGAGAGCTGTGCAAGTAAGCACCATTCCCCAGTAAATGCAGCTCTTCAATGGCTCCACCAGGGCCAGGATTTCACTCAGTCTTATAGCTCTGATTTCAGATGATCTACTGTTCAAAAACCAAGTTGATCTGCACAGCATTAGCTACCTGTCCTGCTTCTTAGGAATGTATCATAACACAAATACCTGGTTTGTACAATCAAACATCATCTGTTTGTTTGGGCTCCTCGGCCTGTCATTCACTTGCTTCTAAAAGAAATGGGATTACTCTCATAAAACAAAGGAGAACATTTCAGAGGGAAATGCTTAATCATCATGTCTCATCAAGCTAAACTCATATCAAGCGTGAACAGACACAAATACAGACACCAGAGGAGATTATTTTTAACGTTTACAAGTATCTCTTCACAATCACAAAAATCTTGGCAATGGTGAGTATCATGCCAAGGAATCAAAGTCCAATGTGAAGGCAAGTGTGCAATTCTGTGGCTGTTAACAGAAAACACTTGGTGGAAAGAAGATCAGATGACTGTGACACAGCAAATAGGTCACTGAAATCCACTGGAATTTCTGCTCCTTTATAAAAAGGATGTATCCATAGAAATCACAAAGGGACATAATCTTACCAACCACTGGAAGGGGAACAAAAAAGAAGACTGGAACTTGTGATCTCATCTCCGGGTTGTAAACGATTATAGGTTTTAGTTTCAAAGGAGTAATAAGAAGAGCTGCTGGAGATGACACACCAGTAATTTTAGCTCAGCTAAAACAGTATGTATGTGTGTCGGCACATACAAGTAGGAATTGCAGGTGAGATCTATAATACATTGCCATCATTAAAGGTCATGAACAGGAGATTTGAATCAAGATTCATCAGCCATTCGTTTGAGCCATAACCAAACCAAATACGCAGTGTAATGCACCACCTCCTCCATTCTGCATATTTTCTAAATTATAAAATACTGCGCAAAATCTATCACCAATGTCCTCTCCTAACTGCCATTATTTCAAATGCCTCCTTGAAATAACAAAAAAACTTTGACCTCAGAAAAGTCTAATTACTGTGTCTGTATATAACAAAGAAAAGCATGGCAAACCCAGACACAAATGTGGTATACCTACCTCCAAATGAACAACTTCTTTGAATATTGGTGTGAGTACCATTTATGCAACAGTAAAGCATAAAAAAACAATTAATTCACCATTAACTTTAATGATGACAGCAGCAAAAGTGACTAGAGAGCTAGAAGACATTTCTTTTCAAAAATTGTTTTGTTCTGTCTCCCTTGACATTTCTAAGAGCCCTAGCTTTATATGTCAAGACTCTAGCCATCTCATTACCCAAGTTTCTGCAACCTGTTAAGAGGCCAGGTTCTCCCTGGTATATTTGTTTTGTTCACTGGTTGTTCCATTTCATTAAAAACTAAAGACATTCTATGATGAAAGCAGAAGTACTCAGAAAAACATAACTGTAGAGACTAACTGCAACCCAACCTTATCTGCTCAACAGTGAAGTGATATTTTCTCACATTTTCTCATACTTAAAAGCAAATTTATAATATATTGCTCAACAAAAAAGTTAGCTTTCAAAGCACTTTCAGAGGAAGAGAGAGAAAAAAAAGTAGAAGTAGAAACACCACACTTTGGAGCAAGAGCACAAAAAAGGATATGTTCAGGGGAAAATACCAGAGATGAAAGCCTGGCCCAACTGAATTCCAGGATAAAATAGTCATTGGTTTCAATAGGGTCACGATCTCTGTCAAGATCTGAGTCTGGATTCACTTTTGAAGTAGGTGTGGCCTAAAAGCAGGAGGGAAGAATTAACTATAAAATAAAATATCTCTCTCTGTCTTAAACAGCCCATCGTTCATTTCATGTTACATTGCTATTGACTACAAAAAGGGTGTAAGTGGTTATGAAACCCACCTATCTAGGTACCCCCTACTTTCCATCACACTACCCTTTTTGTTATCCTTCCTTTACACATTATCATGAATTTTTGTTGTTGCTGGTGGTGAATGGCTGACAGCATTAACACAACGGCTCTGCTACACACAAGAACTGCATAAATTTTATGTCAAGTCACTTTTCATCATAAACAAACCACCATCATATATCTAGAGGCACAGGTTTGGGTATTACACTGTGAGTACACACTATATATATGCCTCAGTGCTGTATTTGTGTAAGTTCTGCTTCTGTCTTGTATACACATTCACATGCTACATGTATGTAGCATTTCTGAGTGCATAGGCACACACATGGATGTGCATAGATGCAGGAAAAGCATGAATGTGGGAGTCACAATAATGCTGCTCCTGGCTGATGGTAGTTTGTTACAGAATTTGTTTCCGTGTTAATGGATCACAGAAAAAAATCTTGTAAGGATTATTTTAATTTGTAAAACATTTGTATTCCCTACTGCATTGCAATAAAAGGAATGTGCTAACTGCCAGTCTTTTAAGAAATATGATACAATTCCTTTTACTTTTGGTTTGAAATCGGAACTAAAACACATCTGCTGCAGAATAACTGATCTGTATGGCCCTGGCAGGAGGTAAAGGCTGGGAGTCAACTCACTCCTTCTGGCTGTAATCCCTTCATGGGAATCTAGATGGGTTGCTCTATATCTTGTATCCTCTGATCATTTTCAGAAAAACATAAAGTTGCAATAAAATCACAAAATGCCCAACAAATCCATGACCTGCCAAGACTTTGAAGTCAGGAATACACCACGCAGCGCAGCCACGTCACAGCTGCAAATGGAGGCAGGATTCTGGGTATTTTGCTGAGAAAAAAAATAAAAATTACTGCCTGCATATGCTCCCAGTAAATCAGCACTCATTTAGCTACCCTAGCATAATAGGTCTTTCATAGCTCACAGGAGAGGTCATGGTACAAGAATGTTGAACAATACAACACAATCTTTTGTAGGTAAGAAACTTCAAGGTAGGAGGTGTAAGTTGTAGCAACAACAGAAACCTCAGAGGAGATCATCAGAAAATCATTAACATGGTTTTTTCAAAAGAATGTGCACAATTGACAACATTTTCAACACAGACATATATTTCTAAATCCTCTGGTGTCCTGTTTCCTATGCATTATACACACATACACAAACCTCAGATTTTGGTTTTGTTTCATTAACTCCATATTTCTGCTACTTAAAATTACCCAAAGCATTATGATCACATCATTCATACATTCATTTATTTGGAATAATTCCCAATAAAGGGACTTTCAGAGAAGTAGCTTAATGTTGAATACAATTTCTTGCGCATTATATTTTTTATATTTAATATACCACTTGATGGTTTGTTAAACTGTCTGATTTGATGTTTGTTATAAACATTCACTGTGTTGAAATCCCAAATAAACAACAAGCATACGACTCTTTTCCACAGAGTATATGCTTTATCTTATCTGTTGCTTTTCTTTGAACTCCCTCTTTCTTAGTGTGAATATACCAAAATAAGATAATACTCAAATATTTTTTATTAGAAAATGGATGATTTAATATAGTATTGCATGCTTATTTTGATTTCCTGAAGCCCAATTCAGCTAATATCCCAGGTGAATTGGATGAAGCTGCAACTGGCTACCACCAACAAGGGCAAGAACTTCAACAGACAATTGCAGACAAAGGTCTGTTGCCTAGCATCCTGCAGCATCCAGAAGAAAAGTGGAGCAGCAGATCAGACTTTGATCATGAGAATATTGCTGAGGCAAGTGGACCCAAAACTTTCTGCAGTCACCTTCAGGGACAGGCAAGGCAAACACAGTTACTGGGCATCAAATAGTGCCCCTCTTCACTCACTTCTCTAAAAATCTGTCACTCCATGAGACCATCAGGAAGGAGCAGAGAAGGAAGTGACATGAGTTTCAGTAATGAATCAATGCCAGGAAAGAGTCATTGGAAATTCAACTCTGTAGGAACTGAATGCTTTGCCTCAGTCACAAAATGCATTCAAATTCATGTCTTCATTTCAGTTTCTTCCTCTTCATTGCCTTCCAAGAAACTCCAGGGGCCAAAGCAGGAGAACACTGGTTCCAGGGAGGCTGCTGGCTGTCCAGACAGACATGCAGGCTGTTCACACCTCTCTAAAAGGTATCTCATTCATATAATATTTCAAATTAAACTGTTTCAGACAAAAATGAGTTCACTAATTTTCATCACCGAGTCATATTTTTTATTTTGCAATTCCAAAGACATGTGGGTCCTTCTCCCCCATCCCCACCGTCTTTTATCTTGAAAATTCCCAGTTCTTTGAGTGTGATGTCATGATGTGTTGCCATGAAAATTTGACTTAAAATTATAAGCGCTAAATTAGAACTTCTTCATATGGTAAAAGATCATACAGAGAGGGATAGCAATTTAAACAAAGATCTTCTATAATTAGTGATAATAACAAAGGAAATATTCATAATTACATCAAAGGATTCTTCACTGAGTATTGTTTTCATTTGCTTCCTGAGGGAGCACAGAGTTCTCTGAAAAGATAACACTCTTTTAGGCAGATAAATAAAGGAAGGCCATCTAGAGAATCCAATTTCAAACCAAAGCCTGAAAAAGACTCAGAAAGAGGACATTCTCTTATTGATGTGATTACATGCCAGGCATCAGTACACTGCTAGGTATGCAGTGCTGATAAGTCTGCAGTATGTAAACACCTTTTCAGATGAACATGACCCACAACACCATAGCTACCTGGGGCATCTGTCTCCACATACATGAGGCATAGCCTGGGGATTAATTTCATCCCCTAACGTAAACAGGACTAATTTTTTTTAAGTACAGATAGCTAAAAATAGACAAGAGTAATGTTATGCAATAAAACCTGTTATATGTTTCCCCTTTCCAGATGAGGGAATCTGACACAGCTTCAGATAGAAAGAGGCAGCAGTCTGACCAGAACACAAAATATATTATTCATTTCATTTCCTACCAGAGAGATAGCATTTGAACCTTCCATATATTAAAGATGTATGCCCACTATCATATCATTTCAATGGCCTAAATATTAAATTTTGATCAAAAATTCACAACACTTCTGCCCTTCCCTGGAAAAAAAAATAGGTCAAAAATAAATGGAAACAAACTGTTTTCTGCCCCTTTTTATGCACTTGACAGAGAGAAAAAAAATGAGGAGATAAATCTGCATAATACTGAACCGAATCTCTTTAATTCCAGTCAGCTTTTATCATTCAATCACTGAGTCTGTATGTGGAAAAATTCATGCTAATTCCCCCTAGCAACAGCCGCAGCCTATCCGGGGGAGCCCCGCACCAGGCAGCTGCCAGCCAGCAAGAATAACTCTAAGTAGGTCAGCCCTGCATTTCTAAAAATGCCACGGTCTAGTAACCCCACTGTCCCGTCTGTCTGCCCTGCCCCATAATAACCTCGATCTCTCGGTGACACAATGACATACTACCCTGTTAGAGTGCAATCAAATCTCGCTGCATTATTCTGCTACGAGCATCGCTGCTGGATGAAGGACCCATCGAGGGGCAGCATTAATCAGGCAGCCATTCATGTCCACTAGCACTTCACTCTGGAGATGGGGCCTGCATTAATGACCAGCTGTTTGAACTAACACAAACAAAATAATGCCTTCCACCCTGTTGGCTGCGCAGAATACACTATTCTAATCAGTCAGGTTATGCTCATTGACTAAACCTAAGATGTAAATTAAACAGCCCCAGACAATGCCAGCTTTTGTAACCTTCTATTAATTAAAGTGAGTATATTTAAATTATACTACACACAATTCAAAGAGCTATTGGTTTAATATACAGAGTCACCTCCTCCTACAAATTTGTATTCACAGTCAAAAAAAACAACCACAACCAAAAACCACCCACCCCACCGTTTGCGTAAGACAATCTACCTATCCTGGTAAATTAAAGAGCAACTACAACAGAGCTTAACTGCAAGTGACTTCTGCTGGGAGCAGGGAACCACACCAGACTTCCAGCAATTGGGCGACAGGAGCACTGACAGACATGCACACTGGATGTGGTGGAGGGGTATTGTAAACATATTCCAGCCATGACACAGAGAAAAGCCAGTCGCAGCAGATTAAGCACCCCCTGCAATCTCACTGCTTAAGCACTGCCGAGTTGCCTTCACGACCTAAAAATAATTGCAGAGGTCAGAAAGCCCCTTGGTGGGATATGGGCATGTGTCTTTAAGAGCTCATAGCTGCGCCCATCCCTCCTACTTCCCACAGCTCTGGGGATTTCTGCATGGCTGCAAGATGCTGCACGAAGCCCTGTCCCTCCCCCCTTGCTCTTAACCAGAGAAGCCTTAATATAAACCATACTAGAGCCCAGCCAGTCTTCTCTGGGGTGGTATTTTGGTATCAAATCTGTAATGCCAGAACAGAATTTCATCAAGCTTGCTTTATGTTTAATTATACCCTTCCTCTAAACACCTTCTTGCTAGCTTGCTGGTCTCTTCCTTCAGAGCATGCCTCCATGCCATGTAGCTGCCTGTACAGGACAGAGCTTGGAAAGACATTTTCAAGGATAGATTGTTCGTCTGCATTTTTTTCTGAAAGATTTGCACTTTCGGTGAATGTCTTGCCCTATAACAAACTGATAATTCAGTCTTCACCGCTGCAGAATTCAGCAAGCCTTGTGCATGTAATCCATCCACATCTGATTTTGGAACACAGCAGATTCATTAATCCATTTTGCTCTTTCTTGTTTGAACCAGGCTTGTTAACCAGGTTTTGAGAGTCTTCCTTTGCTTTGTGGCACACATCACATAGCTATTCTTGGAGAGATACAGTCACTGACGTAACCGTGGGCTCCTAATTACAAGCTGCTGACATTTTGCTCATCTCTGCAGCTTTGAAGCTGTGAGTTAAGAGTCTCTCCTCCCCCCTCCTTTCTTGCTTTAAGCTGCCTGAATTAGAAGAACATGACAATTTCAGAAAGGTATAGGCAGTGGCATAAACTCCTTTGCAGAGCCTGCCGTATTGCCAAAGTTATTTTTCTTTAAGCAAACAGAAAACTACAGTTTGGGAGTAATAAGACTCCTTTGCCCCCAGCACAAGAATGTTATCCAACAGCTGGCTAAATATAATCCAACACCGAGGGCTGCCTTTGTAGGCTGGGGAACAAATAGTGGAAGGACCAGACAGGCGTCTTGCAGGGTAGCTCACCATGACTATTGGAAAATCCCCTCGTAGATATTTTAGGTTGACATTATGGTCTATGGCTTTGTATAAAAGGGAAAAAAAGGAAAGGGAAAAAACCCTCTTTCTCGGTATGCAGCTGCTAGCAGCCATGCCCAGCCTTGCTAGCTGACTGCAGCACTTGTTTCCCCTATTTCTGCATTGTTCAGATATGGCCAAGTCGAGTTGCCTACCAAATGAAAAATGCCTGTACCGTGACAAGTCTACCTGCCCTAAAAACACGGTCTTCCCCATGCAGGTTTGGCAGTAAAAAATACACCCAGCTACATTTCACAGAAATTGATTCCCAAATGTAAGCATTGCCTTTTCGCAATATATGAAGAATCTTTTTCAATTAGAGGCTGATTTTTAAAATCTAAAAAAAAAAAAGAAAAAGAAAAAATGCAAATATAACACTGAATATAAATGCTCAGTTGAGGATTTAGTCATCTGATGCCTGTGGTAGCCAGCTGGTCTAGAAGTCATCTGGGATGCATTTATTTTGATTAGATTGATCACATTTCTATTTACAGTATAGAATTTTTCACCATACTGAATACAGCTGTGTTTATAGAGATTTTAAGATGGAGAAAACGAAACCCCATGGTTTTTCTCAGCACAGTGCAGAAGATTCAGTGCTTTAAGGTGTTAAGCAGAAAGGATCCGCTTTCACATTTCTTAAAAGAATACTGCCTACCATCTGTTTTCACAAAGTGCCACCTCAGTCAGGAAATGGGTGTAGAGCTATAGCTGAAAATACAAGCTGCAATCAGGTCTGACCCAGCAAAGTGACAAACGTCCTCTGTAAATTGGTCAGAAATGTCTTGCTTTCATTTCCATACATGTTCACACATGCACAAAAGCACATACATACACAGATATACATGGAGTGAGTGGCTGCTGTTTTCCCTGGGGATATTCCTGCAGCCATCTAACTCATCAGTTCACTCCTTGACAGCACCAGGAGTGTTCAAGCTACGATTTACAGTCCCTCGGTCCATACATTGCTTTGTTAATCAAGCCATCCTCTCTGCAATGAGAATCCACAGAATCAGACAAACGGCACGTAGTGTTTCTTCTTCCTTTGCATTTGCATTTGCTCGCTCTCTCCTTCTCCCTTGGTTTTGCCTTATCAGGCAGATGCAACCGATACCTTATTTATCCGTCTCCAGCACAACACTGAGGTGAAACCTGACTGCAGCACTGTGGCTTCCCCATGTTAATCCTCTGGAGCAGCAGAGGCTGGATTCTTGTTGCTGATGCCCTTGTCGAGCACTGGATTACTTTACATAATATTTCTTTAAGCTTTCACCCACCCCATCCTAGATTAACACCCTTCTTTTCTCTTCCTTCTCCCCCACCAAAGAAAATCCCAAAATCATCACATATCGCAACCCTTTGCTTCCAGAGCCAACAAAAAAAAAATGCGGCTCCATCGTTCTTCTTCCTTAGCAATGTGCAGACGAGAGAGTTTCAAGTCAGTCAAGCCAGGGTGAAGCGCAGGCAGCAAGACTGCAGCAGCCCCAGCAGCAGCAGAAAGAGCAGCAGCCGCCCAGGTAAATGCAGGGAAAAGCACGCTGTGTCGAAAGCGGTGCAGCATCGTAGCTGTAAGGAAAGACAGTATCGCTTCTTCCGAACGGTGCAGCTTTATGCCTGCAGGAACGGAGAAAAGGGAAGACCCAGAATTAAAAATTAAAGCCAAAACAGTTAAGAAGAAACAATAACTATAATAAATTATCGTAACTTTATTTTTTCTGGGTTTTGGGGCTTTCTGGGAGGCTGTGTCTTTTCCTCTCCCTCCCCAAAGTCTCCTGTGTTGCTGGATGCTACTGTCCAAGAGTGCGGAGTCACAAAGGCTCACTCTCCAAAGCACAGTGAGACCAGCATCACATGAGAAACCACATGACGCACCCAAATCGGATGCTGATGTGGTCCACTATTTCACTCGGGGGGAAAAAAATCTCAACTGAAACATCTCCCTCTTTACTGGTTAGAAAAATTCCCCCTAAAAAAAAAAAAAAGAAAAAGAAAAAGCCCCCCAAAAAAATATCTCCATATCTATCCATCTTCAATGCCAATGCTTCAGGAGGCAGGAGAATGCTGTTCCACAGACACTAGCTGGATGGCAGCAATATTACTTCCAGGCTGCGTTATTCAAAGTGATTCTACTTAAGTGAATTCCTGAAAAGCATACTCCATGTCTCCCTAACATGAACAGACTCAGAAAACCATCTCCATTATCATTCCCTGCAATCTGTATCCAAACCTGTGTTCTGAATAATTTATTTTAGGCTAATAAGCTGTTTGCCAAGACCACTCCTTTTCCCACTCAGTCCCACACTCAACAAGCGACTACAGCAAGAAACACAGAGGCATTTACGGTTTCCTTAACTGGTAATTTTAGTGAATGCACTGTCCCACAAAATAATCAGGAAAAATGAGCAGAAGGGTTTTTTCCTCATGTATGGACACAACAGGGCTCTCTCTGGTTTGCAGATGGTGTCAATGTTTTCCTGATATTGCCGACTCAAATGCCTTCAGTCCAAGTCAAGAAGCAAACATTCTTGCCTGCCGATTCCTGCAGAGGTGTTGTGCCACACTGTTTAACACGCAGAAACATCTGGACACCCCTGTCAGCCCCTGAATAAGAGCGTGCAGCTCTGCAATGCTGTTAACTGTCAGGGCACCAAGCAGTTAACATCTTGGCTGCTTTACCATCTTGCTTTACCTATAGGAGCATGGAACCGAGGGACTGGTTCGCTCAAGAAACAAAAGCAAAAAAGCTGACCTTGATGATCGATGGAATTGCTGCTCACAAAGTTATCATCCAACAAACAGCGGTTTGTAGCTTGTTTTACGCCTAACATTTGTTCAAGTGACAGAGCAGGTGGCACAGTGTCTTCCATCCCCTTTGTTTGCAAAAGCTGGGCACCACCTCGTGACGCTGCACTCCCTGGCTCTTTACACTGAAACTGTATGCGGTGTCAGGGAAATGTAGGAAGAGAGCTGCTGTGAATCTGCACAGCTGTTTTGCACAGGATCCCACTGCAATGTCCGAAGTTACATAATGGAGATCAAGCACAGAATTCCCACAGAACAGAGATGCTTAGCCAGCCCTTACACAGGGACGTGCCATCGGAGCAAAATCCAAGTGCTCTTTCATGCCGATTTCAACCTTCCCAACTGTTCACGCAATAGCAGATTGCAAAAATTTGCACAAGGCAGTTTTAACTTCTTCTTATTGGCTCCTCTCAGAAAGAGGTTTTTTCAGTGGGCTGCACCCAGGAGTTGCCTAAATTCCACGTAAAATCCAGTTGTAGCATTCAGTCTCAGCATGCTGTTAGTATTCAGGGGAGCCACAGGATTGCATGGACAGAAATCACAAGATTACCACAGTCATCCCAGGGCATTTTCACCTGTGGGGCTAATAATTTCAATACTGGCGAGTCTTTACTGGAAAACGGTATTGGTAAACCAAAACTCTGACTACAGCTAACCAATATAATACTCTATTTTCAGATGGAGTGTCAGCTAATATGGAGAATCCAGGTTATAGATGACTTTCTTGATCCAAAAGACGAACATTAGTGAGTCAGGAACTGAGTGCAGCAAAATATGCATCTTCAGGGCTCCGGAATACAAGATAAGAGGAGCAGTCCTGGTGACCAGTCCCATTTTTTTAACCTATATCATAATAACATGACTCTGACTGGCTTCTAGTCTGTTCTCATTAGTTTCTAAGACAGATTTGCAGCAGTTCTTGACTCTGTGAGCTGATGATCTTTCCCACTTGATACCAGTACCTCATTTATCTGTTCTGACCTAGAGCTATGTTGGTTGGAAGGGTCATCTGGAGGTAACTTAGTGAAACCTCTGGATATCATCAACATTCCATCAGGTCAACTGCGACTTCATCCTGAAAACCCTCAGAGATGGAGATTCTGTAATTTTTCTAGTGCTGCACTTCCCTCCCTGGGAAAATAAATGTGCAGGAAATAAGTGTTCTTTCTGTATTTACTACATAGGCAGCCTTCCCTCCACTACTGTATTGCACACATTTTCCTAGATCTGACACTAAAAGAAAAGTGAGGGAGTCAAGGAATGACTAATTTTCTTACTAATTTAACCAAGTTCAGCTCAAATTACTAACTCCTGATCATCATTTAATCTCTAAATGCTTCCAGTTCAACTATTAGTCAAACCACTAAAACCCTAGTGAACACCCTGATAACAATTCCAGCACTCTAACACGTGTTACTTATGAGAAACAGCAGGAAAAACAAAGATTATATAAATAGGAAATCTGAACTATACTCAGAAGTCTGAAATAGGGCTGAACTGACATGGTACATGGAGGATGCTGGTTTATTCAGAATAAACAAGATATCTTTTTCAAACAGACCTGAAAAAGGCCCTAAAGTATCTGTAAAAACTTTTTCAGAAGTTTATGAAAAACCTCCTATGCAGGTACCTGATGTACAAACCTTTAAGCAGTACCCAGAGATACACAGTCACGTTAGGTGTAAATGTAGAGGGAGAGAGGGAAAGAGATAAGAATTACAAAGAGAAAGACCAGTAATAATTCCTTCAGAAGTGTAAAAGACTTAGGTGAAGAAAGACTTTATGTGCGAGACAGCCCTATGCACCTAGTGCTTACAAATCTAATTCTTATGCTTTGGATAACCTCCCCACTAACTTTTTGTTAAGAGTATGGGTAACTTTCATCCCTTTCCAAATCTCCAACACAGTTACTTTATTAGATAGTGTTAGTTCTCAAAGTAATTCATTGGCAGACTCTAGATTAACCCGTCTAAAATTACTTTCTCAGTTTAGCTCCATAGCACATATTTTTTGCCTCCATACAGAGAATGGAGAAGTAGGAAGTTGTCCAAACAGAACAACTGAGGGTACAGGTAAGAATTTTTGGTGGATAACATTACTTCCTGAGTTCACATGAAAGCTTTTAGACTGGAACACACAGAAATTATTTTGGATGCTGCCTTGAGAGGTCATCAATACAAATTTTTCTAACATCAGTTTCGTGTCAGCATTTGAAGATTTGTTCTCAAACACTTGATCACAAATCCTGCTCCATATTAGTGCAGCTTTGTGCTGCCTCAGGGATACACTAGCTACCTTGGATTTGACGTAACTGTCCGCAGGGGACAGGCTTTGGAGCAAAGATTTAGCAGCTGAGTAGACTTTAGACAAAAATGAAGAATTAGAGTAATATAGAGAGAGCCCAAAATAATCTTAATCTATGACTCCTTAAAGGCTACTGAATTCTGTAGTGTGATTTTTCAAACATTTTTCAACCAAATACTTCTTTGTATAGTTAATTTTCTGCTTGGTAGAGTACTCCAATGCAACATGGATTCCTGCAAGACCGATGCACTGAACATCATGGAAAATGAAACTTTGGATCCCAGCACCAAGATAGTTGCAGTGTTACAGAGAACGAGAGCTAAATTCCTTTCAACACCAGATGAGTGTTAGGATTCAAAAGAGGAAAGCAACCCAGGCACCTCTAGGGCATCAGCTTTTCCTTCTGGGAAAAGTCCATTTGGGGTCTTCCTCCCGAAGTCAAAGGAAGCAGAACTTCACGTTAGTTAAGCATAGCACAGGCACTGCAGAGACTAGACAGAAGTAACAGAACAAACCATAAATTTAACTTTTTGCTTATTATAGCCAAAAATTGCCATCCTTGTGTAGCACTAAACAGTGCCACCTAGGAAGTAGGAACTGAAAAATAGTAGAAACTTGGAGAAATGTTATAGTTTCAATTGAAGCAGAATGCCACTAGTACACTTGTACATATCAGTAAAATGTGGACTTACTAATTTTGATTGGAACATATAATTGCAAGGAATGGTCCATTTGAATACTTGATGGTTCTTAGCAAGTATCAGTCTTTGAGGTTCATTTTTCAATGACCTTTCCCTTTGTAATCTGCAGATAGAGAAAGCATTATCATTAGGCTTGAGGTTGCAGCCTAAAAGCCAGGCAAAACTTGACGTTTCACTGAACTTGAAACCTCAAAGTGAACCTCAAGTGTGCAAAGCTTGTGGACTCAAATCAAAACAAACATATGTCAGTGAACAAAAACCACAGAGCTGCACATGGATCTAAGTACTAAGCCATGCTGGCTGCTGGCCAATGCGTGAAGTGCCCTACACTTTGCACAAAATACCAGTAGATGTTTAGTGACCACAGGGTATGTCTAGACACACACTGCCATAGTTTAGAGACACTTAAGTCAATGTCATCTGAGAGCTCGAGTCCAAAAGCAGTTTGTCTATGTTGTACCCCTTCAGTAAGGTAAGATATCCTTTTTGTGTGACCACAGCTCAACTCCTTTGGCACATGATGGGCTTTCTCAAAGCCATCTCCTGACATTGTCACGCTGTATGGCTCCTGGAATGAAGACCTAACTACTGCCTCATAAAAAAGTTATGCTTTGGTTGTCCAAACAGTTAAAAAATAACCATGATTCCACCTTTTCAGTAGAATGCAACTGCTTCTGCCTTGTCAGTACAGAGACCTTCATCACAAGAAACTGGTGAAGTACCACAGTTCTTCACTTTTCTCTTGCAGTCATCTGAAACCAGATCAATTTATTTGTATTCACTGATTATTCAATACTACTCCTAGAAGAATTTCCCACATGAATTCTGATGTGTGATGGACGGTTTATTGCAATCAAGTTTATTGCGAGGTTTCAGCTATTTCAGGTGATAACACTGATCACATATGCTTGTATTCCCCAGATCTTTAATCTTGTTTGAGAATCTGTTTCCAATGTGATTTGAATGCTATGTTTAAAATTTGAATGTTTTCTCAATATTCACCCATGTTTGATTGTTGTATGCTAGAAAATGCCCATGAATTTTAAAGGACCGAATCTGCATAATTTAAGCTCTGTGCTCTTGGAACTCTGTAAACTGTGTAAGAAAGAATACTTCAGCAGCAGTTCTGGAGGGGAGCAGAAACAGGGGAATTAACTGAGCAGAATGTGATACATTGATGTAAATGCAATCAAATGACAAAAAACACTGAAAAATATGCAATTTTCTTAAGGTTAATATTTCCATTATTCTTCTGACTTACTAACATCTGTTTCCAACAGTTAAATTAGACCCAGGGCCAAACTCTTCTGGTTTAAAGATGTACACAAATTCATGATGTACATGCCAGTGTAAAAGGGGTCAGGCCATAAGTTAATGTAGACGACTGTCATTATCGTAATGATCTAAAAAAAAAATAAAATTTGAACAAAGTGTTCGGAAGGAAGTGTTAAAATATACACCTTGTAGGAAAATAGAAATGCTTCACTAATAACTTGCTTGTCATTGAACTTACAGTGATCTTATCACTCCCTTTTTTTTCCTGAAAATGTAAAATAACACTTCCATGACATAATTATGAAATATTTAATTGATACAAAACACATCACCTAAATTACATCACCAAAAACATTACCATGGAACTGGGGTCACAAATCTTCCATTAGATTTACATTCATTTTGCATGACAACTTTGCTTTTGACTCCAAAATTCAAATGTTGCTTTGCTTATTAAACCAGCACCTCAAGAAGATATTCTACTCTGAACACACAAATTCCTCACATAAATACCTTAATTTCCTTAAAAAAGTTCATCGTCATTAGTATTGGATTAATGAACATGAAACACTAGGAAAAGTGATGCAATTGTCAGAAATGGAGAAAATTGTACAGTCTATCAGTTCCTTACTGTGAGGTTCTTTTTCTTTACTCGAACAGATTGCCCAGACACAGTGGAGGCCCCAGCCTTGGAGGTGATCAAGGCCAGGATGGATGGCGTCTGAGTGGCCTGGTCTAGTGGAAGATGTGCCTGCTCGGGGGGGGGGGGTTAGAATTAGATGATCTTTAAGACACCTTCCAACCCAAACCAGTCTATGATTCTATGATTCATACAAACCAACCTACAAACCCTAATGTGCTTTACCTGCCTGTGACAAAACTGTGTGATGAACAGGTTACGTGGAGATTAGAGATGCACATACAAGTCCATGACCTGCTCAGTCAATTAATATCATACCTATATAAAAACTAAATAACCAATGTTTGGGGTTTTTTAATTATAAATTTTATACTACTTAAAGAAAAACATATAGAAACATATTACAACCAACTCCTTAGTGAAATTGCTGACAAAGCAGCTAATATTCGGTCTTGGGCAAAAGACTGATTTCCCTTTATTTGGTTGCCCAGTTTTAGATGGGTATTTTACATCAAACACATTACAAGTTCAAAGTGGAAGAACTGTGTTTTTCCACCTGTGAATGGTTTCAACTTAGACTCCAGCATTACTGTCAGGAAGTCAGTTTTTCCATGCTTGCTACTGTAAACAAAGATTGCATGGCACATCTCCAAAAGTGATAGAAGGTCAAGGACCAAACTGCAAGTGCGACAGACTGCTTCCAGAAACAAAAAGCATAATGTTGATGTGAGAATAACCACACATACAAACCCTGTTCGTTGCTCTCATCACTTGGTTGTTTGGACAGTACAATAAATACATGCAAATACAACTTCATATACTAGGTTTTAATACATATATCTATATAAATATATATACTTTGTATATGTATATTGGTATATACTTATACATACCATACACACACACGTATATATAAATGAAATGTGTGCATCTGGCTGAAATGGTAAATAAAGACATAGGGAGAAGAGCCGGTATCATCACTTATTACCAGCGTTCCCTCCTACTGACTTTTTAACAGTTACTTTTAACTCTGTCAAAGTTCATTCCCATCTCTACTTGATTTTATTTTACCTAATTTTTGTAAATGTTCTGTAAAATGATATTAGACATTTCTAAGAAGATTCCTTTTGCCCAAATAATAACATTTCTATTGATATTTTCTTCATAA
Source organism: Neopelma chrysocephalum (assembly GCF_003984885.1). NCBI lineage: Eukaryota > Metazoa > Chordata > Aves > Passeriformes > Pipridae > Neopelma > Neopelma chrysocephalum. The sequence continues at coordinate 28,364,984 of NW_020897695.1, forward strand.
AACATTACTGCTTCCAAGAGCTGTTGCCACAATTTATAACCTTATAACCATATCTTTTGTTCATGAGGTGTTACTTTTTGCTTCTCCTCAGGTGTGAACCCAAATTTACTAATGTTATAACTTCTTTTATTTTTTTGTTACATCTAAACCTCTAAATATTATTTTAGTGAACATAATTCACCCCCTTCCACTTTTGTGTGAGGCTTATAACATTGCTCAATTATACACAAGTTCTATATGTGTATTTTCATCCCCAGGCCCCCAAGATGAGATTCTGCAGATGAGTATTTACAATCACAATTGAAGCCTATAGAAAGTGCCTTGGTAGTACAAGATAGTGCATCCCAAACCGAATACCGTAAACAGATGGAGACTCTAAACTACGGCTGTGTGTCTGTAAAATGGGGATAGTATCAGCCCTTCATCTCATGAGGGCGTGACAAAGATTAATCAGGCAGTGGATCAGTAAGATAATGCACATGTTAGCTGTGTCTCTCTTTGGAGTAGACATGTGTGAGCACAGTAAACCAAAAGGCTAAAACCAAAGGGGTGGGTGTACATCGATTTGGCTGAGTATTATCAGAAATGAAAACAAAGCCAGAAGAACAAAACAAAGAAGAAAAGCAAATTTATTCAAAAGCCCTAAAATTAGATCTATTTAAGCTCATGTACTAAGCACTTGCTTATGTTCTACTGTCTTCAGTATGACAGAAGCACATACTTAACTGGTCTTTGCTGGGAGAGAGCATTTTCTGAATCAGGACTACAGATGTTATACTGGTTGAACAACACAAAAGCCTCGTGCACGCTATTAATTTGTGTCCTACAGATATGTATAACTGTAAACAAATTGTGAAAAAATTTGAGGAGATCTAAAAATAATTATGGTGAACAGGATGAATGTTTCCTGGTCTTATATACAATATCAATAAGTCATTTGAAAATGTCTCTGCATTCAATTGCTGTTTTAAAGGTGATTCAGTCCCTCTGACTCTGACAACCATAACTAGATTCAGCTTTGGAATATTTGTTTTTGTTCATCATTAGCATTCCCTCTTGTGCTTTTAAGCATTTCAAAACATCTCAAAATGAAACCTACTGAATTACAATAGTGAAACATGATATATGAGAGCATGACCCACCACACTATAAACCAGACTAGAAAAACTTGTTATTCATCATATTTGAACCCAACAAACAGGCTGTGTTCCACTGATATTGTTAAGTAGTTACAATGTTAAATATTATGAGATATTGTTAAAGACACTTTGACCAAGCTAACATGTACTGTAAGTTTAACAATAAACGAAGCTGATGCTCACCCATGCTATCCGTCCACAGACCTTTTTTGTTGCTAACGAAGGCCAACCTTCCTCCAATGTAGCGCAGAGGAATTCCTTCTGCAAACACAAACCCTCTTTTACATGTGTGCATGACAGAATAACCTTCACCTGTAAACTTACAGTCATGATAACAAGGCCTATGACCCCTGCTCATGAACCTTCATAAGCCTGAAGAATTCTTGTAGAATATAGTATCTATATAAATACTGGTGCAGGGGAGAAAAATTTCAACAACCACAGGCTCCTTCTGACAGACTGGTCGCGCTGAGTAGTGGTGGCTTCTGCTCCACAGAGGTCACCCCCAACCTCATATGTCCCAAAACCTAATCCTACTCATAACTTTAATTGAAAGCAAACATAAAAAGGAAATTTCTATAAGAAGAAAATGAGAACAATATAAAGTGCCTGTAGTGTGTTCTTTGCTTTATTCATTACTAGTATCAATGATTATCTAATTGCCACAAGTCTTAAATTACATCTTTCTAACACCAACCTACAACGGATAATCTCCATGAAAGCAGGGTTGTTGTTTTTTTTACGTAAACTATGCCTTCTTAATTCATCTATCTCCACCCCATTACCTAAATAAAAAAGACACCACTTTATGGATGTACTTCTCCAACAAAGTATACCCAAGTTATCTGCTGCCTTTGACTCCCTTAAACCAACAAAAACCAAAATGGATTTTAATTTCACATATAGTATCAAAACATCTGTACACGCGTAATGCAACAGCCTTTTTGCTTATCCTGAAAACAACTGCCAAGCTGCTGATGCACAGTGTCCAAACTCAATTTCTTGGGAGAGAATAGTATCACCCTCTTTCCCATCTTTTTGAAAATGAAGGGGCATTTGCCTGCAACATGAAGTTTTTTGTCAGTTACCAGTCTGACAGGAGACAGACTAGTCTCAAAATGAGTAACAATGATACATTCTTTCCTCAAATTACATTTTTAAAAGCAATTTAAAAAAAACCCAAAAACAAAACAACACAAACAATGACAAAAAACTGTCCTGAGAAGTAAACAAAACCAAAACCCCACTATTTTTAAACAAATGGGAGAATTAGAGACACACTTCCATTTACTGTGCTTGCAACAGACCATCCTGCAGATCAGCTCTCAGCAGACCCACAGTATCCTAACTCTAATTCCTTTTGTTAGGATAACCAATTCAAAATGGATATTTCTGTTGCAGAGTCTGGGCATAAGCTGCAATCACTGTCAAATATATATGTATATATGCATATGCAAGCAGGTAAGACTTTTACCTATGCTGCTTCAGTGGCCTTTGCTTGTCCAGAGACACTTTTTCAGTCCCAAAGAGCTCTACCTCCCTGTCCCAGCCTCCCATGCTAGCAAATTGAAAACAAGGGTTATTCTCATAAAAAGGGTAGCAATACCACACATCCCCTTCTCCAGAGGGGGAGGAGAAGGATGTGGGGCTTAGTTGCCAGCTCGGGTTAAACCATGACACATGCCAATAAACAAATTAAATGCAAACCCACAACAACTAGCCTTTTCATACATTATTCCTTTAAACCTAACAAGATTCCTGATTAAATAGCAATTTTTGTTCCCTTGGATTGCATTTGAAAGGAAAACCAGCCCAAAACAGAAGAGTGCCATCTGCATCACCGATGCAGTGAAGCATTGCCTTACCTCAAGGTCAGGGCTGGTAAGTACAGCTCAGATAGTAAAAAAATGTAGAGCACAGAGGCTTCTGGGAAGCACAGTACTGTGACTTGAATAAACACAGATAGCTGGATATGTTTTCTATTGGCCCACATACTGCAGATTTTAGAAAATATTTAATTAGATACTTCTCTTTTTAAGATGGGCAGCCTTGTGGAAAAATGCTGGAGGCTGAAGTTAGAGGCTTTTGTTTCCCACCCTGTAGAAGGCGGTACAATTCTCTATGAAACACTTCTAGTATGCGTTAAAGAGAAACAAAGTTACAAATCCAAAGGAAAAGTTTCTTTTATAAAAGACACCTAAAATAGAAAACTAAATCATCTCTTTGAAAAAAAAGTGAAATAAGAAACAATCTAATGCATTTGTATAAATAATTTTCTTCTAATCTTTACACACAGACAGTTTTTTATTCACAGATCACGAAGTTTTTACATCAGAAAATTAAGGTTGGCGAATTGTGCATTCACCCACATTTCACGTGTTCTGTTTCCTTTTAGATAAGGCTTTCCTTCTGAATTTGCTGAGTTTTTAATCACACTTGAGAAATAGTCATTGTTTTAATATTTAATATTTAAATTATTAAGCCCATGCAGACATTCAAGATTAACTGCAGTTTATTCTATCCACTTTTACAAAAGGAAAGGGCATCTGTAAAACATGTAAAACTCAAGGAATACAAGTTTGCACAGCTCCAAAAGAAAAAGGCAACCAGAGCAAGATAACAAGAAGTGATTACGTTAAAGATGATTGTTTCAGGAAAACCTAAAGGGCAAGCATTCACTGTTCGGAAAATAGAGCCAGAAGGACACTATGCAGATTTAAAAATACCACATTATTTGTACAAAACTGTGAAATCCTTCCACAACAGCATGTCTACATGAACACTGTTTCTCAGAAATGGGTATACCCTAATGAATAAACAAACAAACATGAAAATAGGTAAGTTTAGTTCTTCCACTAACACACCATCCCTTTCTTTTCCCCTTTTTTGAGGTTTGGCCATAGTTCAAAGATAAGGAAACATCCCATCCTATTTAGTGCACAGGGGGCTTGGTGGGAGTAAAACCCACTCTCCTGCCCACTCTGCCTTCTTCACTTACCTGAACAGAGGATGAATTTGATCTCCTGTGTACAGTATCTGCAGAAAATACATACATCTATGAGCTACACAGATCCTACACTGGCATCTGACATCAATTTGTACCCATTTGGACATGCGAAATTTATATTATTTGGTAAGTATGCCAAATATTCCTTTGCATTAATTTATAGTTTTACAGTACATCCATTTAAATGGCTCTTTTTCAAAATCAAAAATCAATTGAAACTGTACATGGAAAAGGAGAGAAATAAATGCTTGAATTAATCTTACCTTAAAAAAGATTTTAGAAAGGGATACATGGCTTCCTGTTGAATGTGCAACAATGCAGCATTCAGCTGTAATTTAAATCTATATTATATTTAACAAAACAACAGTGTGTTCTCTTGTCCTATTAAAACTGCATTCTACCTTACCAGGACTGAATAACTTGTATAAAATTGATTGCTACAGTTCTTAGTAAGAGCTCTAATTGCATTCCTGGTATAACTTAAAATGATAACCTTATCTTAATTAGTAGAATGCTACAGAAATGCTTCTGAAAGCTGTGGAGGATTAACCTGCATTTTTAAACAGAAGCCTTGGAGTTGTTTTTTTTTGTCGTGCTTTTTCTTCTTTTTTAAGTTCATCTCCAACATATGAAGTACTGCTAATTTATCATAAACAAAAAAGAGAATGATTTAAGTAGAGAGAGAATAGACAAGCCTGCTGCCACCTCCTTTGGTCAGCATGAGTTTCTGTGCTGATCTCTGTGCACAGGCACTTGGAGAGTAAAGGATGTGCTTATATGAAGCATATGTCTCTGATCCCTTCCCAGCACACGTCACATTCGTCTGGACTCTTAGAAAGAGTCACCAGTGCTGCAAATGAGTCGTGTGTGGGACAGCCGCAGGATGAAGAGCAGGGGTTAGGACAAGGGAATGCTGCCCTTTGAGGACCTGGGAGAAAGCTTCACATGGATGCATTGCCCATGTCCAGCACACACAGAAGAGGTAAAAATTCTGATCAATTACAGAATAAATTAAAAAAAACCACCAAAACAAAACAAACAAAACTACAAACAAGTAAAAAACAGCACCACCACCAACCAACTTAAAGATGCCACCATCCCAAAACAAAACCAACCCAAAAGATTCACATGGTCAGTGTGCACCAGACACCCCATCAACAGGGTCTCTGATGACAGAAACCAAAATAACTCCAAATCTGCAAGTACGGCTGCCTGCCTAACTCATCAGCTGGCCAGATGTTGTCCAGCAGACGTGACTTCTGAAAGCATATAATTCACAAAATGGCAAAGGAAAAGCGCTGCTTTGTAGAGCCAGAAAAATTAATACTAGTCAAATTTGGTAGCAAGTGACTAAAAGTCCTTTATGCAAATCCTGCTTTGCCCTGAGTTTGGGGGAATTTTTGTTTTTCATTTATTGTCTCTTGCTACATTTAAGCATATCCATATTGCTGTTCTGTGAGAAAGTAACACAGATTTCTAGCTTAATAAACAAATACTAATCGGGTTTATTTTAAAAGTAACTGGTCAAGCAGCAGCTATGTAAGACATCTACTCACAGAAGGAACTGCAGCCTGCAATGGGATCCAAATGCTTCAAAATTTTGTGATATATTTTTACCATTGTTTGTGCTACAGTTTTGCTCAGAACTAATTTTATTAATCCCACCTTATTCCATCAAAGATAACAAAACCAAACAAAAAAGCCCCTACTCTGTAGTAGTAATTTCCTTGGACTTCACTGTTGTCAATCATGCACCAGAGTTCGACTATAGTGAGCTACCAAGCAGTAAAGGCCAGGATAAGGGCTCCAAGAAATTACTTTCTTTAACCATATCTTTTCCAAATTAACTTCTATTCCTAACTTTTTGGTGCTAAGGAAACATCCAGCTTTTTAACCATGTTCACTAGTTATATCATAGGCCCTGTAGGGCACCGACCGCTCTGAAAGTTTCTGTGTGCACCTATCTGTATGAACAGAGCATGATGGATGTCCTGGAGCTTCGCGGACCCAATTATGAATACAGAAGCAATAAGGTGGTGTTTCAGAACAACTATAGTGATTCTACTTTAAAATGAACACATGTAACTTGACACACATCCATATGTATGTGAGCATCCCTGAACACATCCCTGCACGGTCCCCTGAAATTTCACTTTCTAATACACGTAAAATGAGAAAATATTTTACATGTATGAAATGGTGATACCTCTCTCACTGTAGCAGTACAGTGATTAAGGTGAACATGCATTCATTGACCATTCTTTTCTTTAAAGATAATGCCCACAAAGAAAGAATCTGCATTATTATTTTGTTCAGTATAACCAACAGATGCCTACAGGTTTTTTACATACTACTAAGTAGTTAGCCTTCTCATATGAGGCATTCACACCTCAGCCTTTTCTTAACTTTCACTCATAGCATGGAGTGGAAAGAGAGGGATTGAAAGAAAATCATCACTTATCCAAGACTGCCTACTGTTTCTGCTTATGGCAATGCACAAGAAGAAAATCAGCCTTGCCTTTGGTGTGATCCCAGCCAGTCTGTTAGCTAGTCCTTATAAATCCATCCATCACCCCTATGAAAGTCACTGCCTTCCTTTTATTGAAGATAATGTATGTTATTGGGATTATACCACTGCACACAAAGTCAGTAAAGAAAGATAGACCACAATTTATGACCGAGCATGCAGACAGCAGGGCATTATTTTAACCATAAAATCACAATCTGCAAGGAGAGTGGCCAAACCAGAGCAGCCATTAAAGACTTATAATTAACATCAATCAATGTGACACTATTGTTGACATCTTTATTACCTTAAACACACTAATCAAATACTTCTGCATTCAGATAGAAAGATTGATAGGCAGGCAGACAGAGAGAACATCCCTACAGAGAGCAATTTTAAATTATCTATTCAAAAGGTAACAAAAAATAAGCACACCATCATAATCACATGGAAATGCAGTGCACTGACTGAAACCGTTTTCAGCTGGGATACTGGACTTGGGATGGTCAGGCTTGCATATGAGACACATCAAATTTTCCCTGTAAAAATACATACCTGTATGCCTTAGCCATGCAGCCAACTACTGACGCTCCTAAACTGAGAGAATAAACATCCCATAGACCCAATTTAAGGTATTTTGCATTAGAAAAAGAAATGGCTCACTTCCTCCTTCATCTCTACTTTTCCCTACACAGATGGAAGAATGTCAAGGTATTATTTGCACACCCACCATTGTGACTGTCAGTATTATCTAATTGCACCCACATACAATTTCATACTGTCCAGACACTAAAATACAGTTACTGTTGCTACTCATACTAACATTTTGATACTGAGGAATAAGAAGGTGTTTCACTTCTCTACACCACTTCTCAGGCCCTATGTTCTTGTACCTTATTGAATATATTTTTGAGAATCAGCTCCTTCCTCCATAGGATGTTGGCTTTGACATTCATTAAAGGAGAATTCTTGAACGAGCTCTGGGACTCAAATAAATGCACATAATTTCTTTTCAGAAAACATGTTTTAGAAGGAATCAAATGATAGTGCTCCCAACATTAGACAAGGGTTTAAGAATCCCTGTTTATAAGGGTTCAAGAATTCCTGTTTTTTCCTATTTCTATTTTTCTATTTTTGATTATTCAAATGAGAATAATAACACTTTTTAAAGAAAAAATGTAACAACCGCGTATTTATTCAGATCCCATTTAGTTGTGAGTAGTAGCTTATTAGAATACAGAAGTTGCCTTTGAAAGGACATGCGTAATTTCCCAACCTCTGGAAATTAAGTACAAATAAGCATTGCTTTTGTGTATTTAAAAAGCCCAACTAATAAAAAAAAAAAACAAACCCAAACCAAACCAAACCAAATAGACTACTCTGCATGTAACATGAGAGGCTTTATGCTGTACTTATCCTGGTGAGCGCCTTCTTTGGAGAGGTCAGTGACAGCCTGAGGATCATCTCACCTGGGCAATGAGCACGAGGATCAGCAAACCTGTGTGAGTGAACTGGAAAATAGCAGCACCCATTCAATAACAGGCCGAGCTGCCTGGAGGGCTGAGCTGCACAGCATCCCTGAGCCATCCAGCCTCCCCAGCAGCCAAAAACTCAGAAAGCAGTCAGTGATTTCACTCATCCTCCTCAGCTCCATAGCAGGGAACTGTACTCTCTCCTATACGATGTGAAAGTCTTACAGAGCACTAAGTAATGAGAAAAATGCCGTAATTTGTCTATTGAAAATCCAATTAGTTTAAGCCAATATTTATCAGATCACTCTCCTTAAAACATTTTACTTCAATTTTAAATGAGTTATACTAATTTGGATTGGACCGTCCTTCTCTAATGAAACTGCCAAGCCTTTCAGATGCTTTAATTCATTTCCAAACACAGTGGAGCCCCATAAAACAAGCAGAAAGATGCTGCTAAATGTATGTGGGGTTGCAGTGCATTAAACCAAACTAATGTATCAAGTGACAAAACATAATGAATGCTTTTACAGGGGGAGGAATTGAGACTGAGGTCTGAGAGGACACATTGCAAACTGGGCAGCTAGCCATCTGTCTACCAGGACCTCCTTCGCATCCTGCTGGAAAAGCAGCTTCTGCATCAGAGTTCTGCTCAGCTCCCCACTGTCCACTTGAGACATTCCCGGCTGCCCTCGTTTACTGACTCAGTGGGAACACTTGTTCCCTAATCCAAGCAGAGGATTGTGAAAGAGCCTACGATTATTTTTTTTATTATTATTATTATTATTTTCCCAGGCTGACCTTATCATTTGTGAAGAACATCACAAATGAGCAGATAGCCACAGAAAGTTTACTAGCTCTGAATCAGCGACAGATCCAGTCATATCAAAGCCCGTGCAATGTGTCTGTAAGAAAGCAGCTGGCAGTAAACAGGAGTGGTGTGCAAGGGAAATGACAACCGTCAGGGTGCAGCCGCTTCCTGCTCCTAGCTTTTGGCCTCTGCCAAAACCAAAACAATACTTAAATCTGAGCAAACATCCTCAGTGACAAAGGGGAAGGGTACAACTCATAACGGCATTGTCACAAATATCCAGTTCACTCAGCATCCCAGTCCAAAAGGGGCTGACATTGTATTTTCCACAGACAGATAAATTTACATAATAAATAACATGAGCACCAGGTATTGCATGTTCACCAGAATACACCAGGTTGTGCACCACTGCGTATACAGGTTCTCAAAACTAATTTTCCAGCACATTAGTCTTGTTTTGAACATTCATCTATGAACTAAAACTTTGCAAATGCTTTTGCTTACATTTGAGAGAGGGGCCCAAATAGCCAGGCAAGAAGCACTGGGTCTGAAAGAATAAAAGGGATGAATGGATGTTACTGTGGAACAGAACATACCAAAAGGAAAGATGACTATGCAGAGAGCAGATGAAGATGGCATAAAGAAGAGATAGCCAGAGCAGTGCTAGAAAACAGAATGAGGAATATCAGGGATCCTTTAATACTTTCCTTAATTTCCCGTTCAACTTCTACTCATGATTACATTTATATAGCTTAAGCATACATCAGTAGCTTTGCGGACTTAACTTTGTTGTTGCCAGAAAGTGCACAAGCTACATTCTCTTCATCTTTTGTGTCACCCTACACAGTCAGCCCAGGAACACTCTTTCCTTGGCAAAGATGCAGTTTCCAGCTGAATCTGGAGGAAATTCAGCACTTTGTCCACTCTTCCCCTTTACCTGAGGTCACTGAACGCATTTTATCCATGAATCCTAGATTTTTCAACTCCTCACAAGAGCCTTTAGGATGCTTGTAAGTACAAGGTGGAAGCATAAGAGGTCTTGTAGAAATGCAAGGCATTCATGCGATGTGCTTTCTAGTCTGTGTGCCTTCTAGTTTGCTTTGAGTGCTGACCTGATAAACAAGGAAAACATATGGAAAAAATAATTTCTTGCATGACACTCTCTTTCTGCCTCTCTCTCAGTTCCCTTCCACCCTCCACGTCCCTCCCCATTGCAATGCACATTTCTACTGCCAGAGCAGCATGAAAATGTATGCAGGTACAGCACCGGCCTTTTACAATTGTCTGAGCCAAAGTATTAATCATCAACTGGAATATGAAAATCATAACTAGCAGACAGCAGTCGCGACAGCACTGCAGCATAATGACAAAATATGCAGAGCAACGTTGAAGAGGAGAACACACTCTCTGTCTTTTAGTCTCTGTGCAATTGAGAGGTATGTTAATAAGCATGTTCATTTGAATGGCTTTTATTGTAACAATAATTTTCTTGCTCTGCTGGATTTTTTTATTATATTCCTAAGAGTAATAACATTAATCAAGGCACTGCTACATGGCACTGTCAAAGAAAAAGCACATCCTGAGCCTGCCTATCACAGAGCCAGTAGTGAATGCTTCAAGATTTAATGTGGGCCGTTGATATCACATATATCCACGCAGGCATGTGCACACACACACTTTTTATTTTCATACATGATTAGATAGCACAGGCATGGTGGAGGAGAATGGGTACTTCTTTAACTTAGACTTTTATATCAACACTTAATGCAATCAGTTGAATAATAGAACTCTCCATAAGATAGCCTTCCTTTGAATAATACATGGGCTAGAAAGATTATATTTAACTGAAAATGCATGAGCTGGGTTTTTAGTCACTTCGTGTGACAGCAGCAAAGGTAAATTTTCAGCAGGGCTTCTTTTGAGACGGTATGTGTACACAGAGCACACGGTGAGCTTTCACTTCAAATGCAGGTACAAGACCTTGCAGAAACAGTATTACAGTCCCTGCATCTGCACCACAAGCACTCTTTGGCCAGCAACAGTTCTGCAGTATCTGCACACCCTAACACATAGGCACATGCTTAAAAGTTTCAAAGTTTGGATGAAATACACACATAAGAGAAGCTGGCCTTTGCAAACACAAACCACAGCTCATAGCACACAAGCCCTAAAGGCCAGTGTTGTTCTGAGCCCACCAGCCAGAGCCCCAGAAGGCTGACGGGTGCTCATCCCAGCTGCTGCCTTTGCCTCCACTGGAGCAAGTGCTGGAGGAGTGACCTGGGAGAGTTCAGCGCCGGGAACTGCTCTGGCAGCCTCGCCCTGTCCTCGCGTTACCCCTCAGGCTTGCCAGCAATGATGACAGCTTTGCTCGCTTTGAACTGTCTGACGGAGCACGAGGGCTGATTTCAGCTGGCTCCTGTGCAAGGCAGAGCGCACCATGCCCGCACCACAAAAATCTATGGGAGCTCAGCTGTTGACTTCAAGGGCTGCAGGACCAAGTCCCTTGGAATGACTCCTTGTATAACCAGTTCGAGAAACAGTTTGTGGTTTCCTTTAAGAGCCATTAGAGAGCTTTACATAGTTTTATGTCTAGAACTTTAAATGTTGGTATCTAAGACAAACCCAAAACTTAATCACAGAATACATTTGATATTTATCCATGGCTAAAACTTGCTCAATTAAATATTTCCAACAAACATGACAAATATTATGCAGCACAGTTAACACTCAGCTGAAGACAGCATATATGCCTCCAAGCAGAATAAAACATACATCTTATAAATTAACAGCCTCTTGAGAGATGCAAATACCTTAATTCCATGTAGTTGTCCAAAGAGTTTTGCAACATGAGCTCTTTTATGGGTTATTTCATATTTACAAGGGTCACAGCACTGCTTACTCATTAAAGGCAGGTAGTCAACTTTTTTTTCTTCTTAAATTTCTATTTTGTTCCAGCCCTGCTTATTCCAGTCCATTTCACTTGGCATTAGGAGCTGTAACAATTATTTGTCATATGAACTGTAGTTTACATAGCTGCAGTTCTTTTCCCTATATTGTACTCTTGCAGCTACCTTGAAAAAAACAATATGTAGTTTATTGACTGAATGTCACCCATTCCAAGGTCATCACTGCTGGATAAAAATAAAAACCCCAAACCCCAGTTGTCTTCATTTCATCATCTGGAAAACGTGTGTTAGGAAGTTCTGACATATTTCAGAAACGATAAACAAATACTGCCAAGTTCTTTCACTGGCCTTCAGTAAAAGACAGCAAAGATGAAAAAACATCCCATGCTTTATATCCCAACTATCTCATGTGACTCAGGCTTTCAATACTTAATAGTAAGCAAAACTGTATCTCTACATCTATACCTTTGCACAATAACAAACTCCAGTACCTTATCACCAATAAAATATATTCTATGTCATATTTATTTCTAAAATACCAATTACATATACAAAAGTTTGAAGCTTAAAAAATGAAGCTGCTCATGATGCATACAAAACTGAGGGCAACAGCTTGCCAAACTCTACCTACAGCTCTGACCCTATCTGCTTGGAAAGAGGCTTATGTCGTGGAAAAAGGGCCTTAGTTCTGCCTAGAGATATGTTGCAAGGGATAGCTAAGCCTTGGGATTTGTTTTTCTCCTTTTAAAATGCTATTTTAAACTTCAAATTACTTTGTTTCTTTTTCTATGAGCAGTTGGTTGGGACTGTTTGGTTTGGTTTTTTTTCTCCTGCCAGAAACAATAAAATTACAATTTCTTGAAACTCTACTTGAGTAACTGCAACAGCCAAGTAGAAAACCTTTTACTATCTCACGGTTAAAAACAGAGGTGGTATGCTGTTATGGTTGGGTTTTCTAAATTCTTGTTTTATTTATTTTTCTATTGTTGTGTTTAAGATACAATGCCTGATTGGTGCAGGAATAACTTGTATTACATGCCATTCACACAACAGTGTACTGGTAGTGATGGTATAGTTATGGTTCTGCTGGCTGCTCCATTTCTGTGTATATAATGCCACAAAAGCTATTAAATCATCTTCAAGTTTTATTTCATGCACGTTGGCATGATATTTACATTCTACATGAAAAGAAGGAGAATAGTAAGCGTGGTGCGTGGCCATGAGTTAGGAGCAGAAGTTCATCTCTGATAAGGGAAAGGCCACTGTACTAATCACTTCTTGTGAGGACTCTGATAGGACATCAGCCTGAGAACTGCCACCTTCTCATTAGGAAGTCTCTCACAGATATTAGGGAGGGAAGAAAGTAATATTGGAGACTGTCATGGAGGCTGGGTTGGGATACAAACATCACCACACACTGTGAAAGGCAGATTAGCCACCTGCTGTGATAACCTATTCATATAACTCCCACATGGAGGACTTGGGAGTCACTTTGATAAGTTTTACAGACTCAGCTTCACACCTAACATCACACCCAGCACAGAAAGAAGTACAAATATGAGCAAAGCTTCAATTTTTCTGTTCTCTTGAGCACTTTCTATATCCAGTACCAACAAAGACATGCCAGCTACACAGCAAACACATGCACCTATATGCACACCATATCTCTTCCATGTTGGATTTAAAGCAGAATAAAACACTATCCTGTTGGAAATAAATATTGGAATAAATCAAATCAGGTACAAACACTACCTGGTATTAAATATAGTATGCTGACTATATTTACTTACCATTTCAGCCACTCCCCATCAGCCGAGGGCACCCCTGTAACAGCCTGACCCTACGGCATGCCGAACAAGCCTTGGCACAGGCCCAGACTCACACGTCTACATTTCTTGCCTGACTGAAATTAAACATGGGCTTGTGTTCAGAGGATAAAGAGCACCTAAGTAGCAGAGTTAGACTGCTGCAGTGTTCAGATACATAACTGAAGGCTCAGTTTACCCAGTCCCAAGTGGTGGTACTACAGTTTTTAAACACTGGCAGCAACATACTGGCAATGGCTGTTGCCAGTGGCTGCACACAGACATCCCACGAAGACAACCAAGACCAAGGCTCCTCTTGCGGAAGACAGACAACAGGTAATTAAGTAAAGTAATCACAGGGTTTCAAAGTGGAAGCCCCCACCTCATTACACTCATGGAACATGGGTGTGGTCTTGTTTCAATGTCATTTATACTTTGCAATAATTGGCTTGTGACATTTCCATTCTTTTTGAAAGCAGATGGTCACAAGCTGTGTGTTAAGTGGCCTCATGACTACGGCAAGTAGGTGGCAGCAAGTGGAAATTTTTGTTCAATCCACTTCAGAAAAAGAAGTCTCATTTTTCACACAGAGACATTAGTCCAAACAATTCAGGAAAGTGAATGTCCTCTTTTCATCGCCAACTATAGTTCCCAGGCTGGTGAAAAAAAAAAAAAATCTCAAAAAAGTGATATTATGAGAAAGCAATTTAAGAAAAAATTAAAATTTCAACTCAAACTCAAGAACTATAGTCTAGATCTGGCAAAAGTTGTCTTCCACTTTTCTTCCCCAGCTCTAAAAATTTACTTTTCAAACACAGATTTTTTTTTAAAGTGCCTTGACCCAGTCAGTGGTATGTTTTGCAGTAAGTCACAGGCAGCTTTTACAGCACCAGTTCTACCATTGACCTTGGTCTGAAAAAAAAATATAGACCATAGCCATCCAAGTAGGCTCTAAACCATGCTAACCAACTTTACAGCTTTTAAATCCCATTAGGTACCCTTATACAGTTTAAAGCCCCTCTAAGGCTTTTATCCCATGAATATATTTGTGTAACGCACGGAAGGTATAAGGATTTGTCTGAAGAAGAATTTGGTTGTTCAGTCACCCTGCAAGTTCAAGAACATGTCAGTTCAGCAATGTAACGTCCAAAGTAAAAGCAAAACCCTGGTACTTTGGCAATAATAAATTTAGGAAATATACTGACAAATAGATTGTTTTCTCAGGTCCATTGACTGACAACACATAAACACCATAAAAATCACAGAGTTTCCTTACACTTACTTCCCTGATAGGGCGATTATATAAGCAGACATAAGATTTCACCTGAATTTACTATGACAAGATCTGCTTTCACATCACATACCTAGAAAACCCCTATTCAAAGTCTATTGTTCCACGAGGACATGTAGTAAATGTGTTAAAAAAAATAAATCTGTGTTTAAAAAAAAAGAAAAGCTAAATTACACTGATTTTACTGAGGATGGGAGGGGAGAAGGAACATTCCATGAAAAGTGTCATGATGCCTCAGTAAAGATAACAAAGCTCAGCCCAATAAGATCTTCAATTAAGTTCTTTTTTTCAAGACCTAATAACTTCAAAACTAATATAAGAATAACCTGGTCCACCTCTGAATTCAGCAGTTCCAATGTGCATGTATGCACCTTAGTAACTGCAAGTCCTGGTTTAATTATGTGCAATTGGATCTTATTTAGTTTTAATGTTTGACAACTAACCCTTTTCTGAGGGGAATACTTTTATAGCAGACTATGCTTTTTCTATTTTCTAAACATTCTGAATCATTAAGTAAATTTAAGTTACACAATCATAAGCAGCAGTAAGGAACACATAGTCAATAACAGGATAAACATACACCAGAGTAGAAATTAAATCTAGCCAGTTCTGTACTTAACACGTACATAGGCAGTGAAGTGATTATTCAAAGGACTGTAAGTATAAGCTTTCTCTTACTGGTATTATGCTACAGTTATCATAGATAGTGTTACTAGATTATACTGCATATTATGGAATCCACATGCATAGACATATTTATCATTTGTTGATGAAACTCCCAAAGGAGGCAAACAGAAAATAACAGGAGTTTGTAACACATCACCAACTCATAAAGAGAAAATGGTGTGTTAGGTTCACATACCAATTAAACTAGAAGACTGGTTAGTATGCTAAAACAAAATGTAGCTTGAAAAGACTACCCTAAGCATTAGTTTTTGCTGTGATTTTTACAGTGTTGCTGGGGGAAAGAACTGAGTTAGTTTTCCAGGGTTACACACTTTGGTATTTATTATGATCTTGGAAAGTTAAGTCAGGAAAAGGTAATGTGAAGCAGGGTCATCACAAAGCTTTTCCCAAGAGAAGCTACAGACCAAGGGGAAAATGTGTCCTGGCCTGCCTGCATAAGCTTCCAAGTAGCTGGGACTCTAGAGTTCACTTTCTTATTGAGTTTTTCACAAGTTTACTCCAAATTACTACATCATCTTTTGCAACAATAGGCTTAACACTTACATTAGGACTATTTACAAACACAGAAATTATATAATTTTTTTTATTACTATTATTTCACCATAAGTGTGTTTCAAAGTCTGTCTTTGAACAAGAAGAGCATGTGGCTTGCAGACCACTCAGGCAGAGGTGTATTGCTGTACTAGGCAACACATAACAGAAAATTATGCAAGGAATAACCAGTTTCCACATTGAAACCAAAATTCTGGGCTGCCAAACAAATAATTGGCACAGTGGCAAGAGTCAGGGCATCACGTTACTCTATCCCAATCCCAGAGAGGAGGAGTTCTTTATTGAGGAGAATTTTAATTTATCAGAAAAAACCGCATAGTAAGAGACAACGGCAAGAAGCTTTGCTAAAGACATTGAAACTGCAAGTAAAGTATGACTTCTTTATGTAAAATGCAAGTAAGAAATTGCTAGAAAAGCCAATCAAGTTTTCATATCCCTTTGGTTCACAAATGGACTTCAGATAAAGAATGTTGATTTCACTTAATGCAGGAATTATTTACTTAAATTCTCTTGTACAGACAGACAAATCAGTCTTTTCAGAATGATTTTCCTTAGCTTAAACCACATGTAAATCAACATGCACAATTTCTTCCTAATCTGTAGCTTTGATCAAAGATGAAGCAGTGGAGCTGCTGCTGAGGTGGTATGCCTTTAAATCTTTGGTGCTGATGTGAAAGTATGTGCTCGCTGGTCTCATGTTTTTAATAATTTTCAGCACAGTGTCATTGGACTTATATACATCTTGATGAGAAAGGACTAAAACAGGAACTCTGCTTCTGCTTCTTAATCTGTTGTACTCGCATCAAAGCCAGACCCTATATAAACAGGAAACTGGAATGGATCTGATAATGTATCACCCACAGGACTGAAGATTTAAAGGAGACTAGACAGACAAACAGAACTACAGCCACTTTTGCATTTTCACTTGTAAAGCAGTCATTCCCCAGCAGATCATCATCTTTCATGAAGCCAAGAAATATTAAGTTCCCCATGATTGCCTGATAAAGTTAAGTAGCTGTACCTAATGCAAAGTCTCAGCCACAGTAAACTACACTGAAATTTTAAGCCATGTTGAAATATTGAAGGTGAAACTGTTAAAAGAACCTGAAGTCCCATTTCTAAAGCAACTCAATTCCATCGACTTTAATTTTGATACTCGTCATCCAATGTAATGAATTTGCATTCCAAAATTTAATCTCTGGCCTTCTAACTGTCCAGTAAGGTTCCAAAACCAAGTGTCTGCAAACAACTAATTAGTGTGATCAAGAAACAGATCTTGTAAGGACTCATCTCTCCCTTTTTTTTGTTTTTAATTTGCTAATATGAACAATTGTAAATTGTTTTTAGAAACAGCAAACCCTTTACCTGTTGCTTGAAAAAAGCTTACAGGAAAATACATGCAAGACAGAGCACAATACCCTCAATTTTAAACTATGTGTTATTGGGCCTATTGGACTGCCAACAGTGTGCACATGCCACCAGTATTTAAAGTAATCTTCCAGAGTACTGAGGGAATTCACTGGAAGGTGCCAGTGAAGATATCAGGGGGTTTTATTATAATGAATAAGGCAAACAGCAAAAAGGAGACCAAGTTCTGCAAACCCCACGCTGAGGACCATCAGAGGCAGAGACGAACACAGAAATGTGTGCTGGAACTCTGAGATCTTCCCTCCATGTCTCAAGGTCTTGACTTCTAAGGACACCAACATCCAATTCAAAGTGGGTAGAAAAAAAACCAAAAAGACCCCTTAAACTTACCACTTTCCTTCTATAAAATAAATTTTATGGTATAAATAAAGAATACTACATAGCACTGTTAATAGGGCTCTGCAGTTACCAGCATTTGAATTTCAAAAGATTACAGATACTGTGCTGTTGTGATTGAGATTAACTGAGCACCTAATCAGGAGGTAATACCTTTCACCAGCTCACAAAATCATGTTAGAGTAAAAAACACAAAACAAAAGAGCTTAGAGGCAGAAAAACTTTCCAGAAATATCAAACAAAACCATACAGACATGGTGTGCAGGTTATCAAGAAGTGAGATTTTCTTCGTTTTACATTACAGTGAGGTTTTTGTTGCTCTGCAATGGTTTCTCCCCATTTCAGCTCAATAATCTGCAGTTTAAAAATAACTGAGAGTGAGGTAAAGTCTTTAATTTTAACTGAAAGTTGAGAAGAAATACATTGTTTAGATATTTAATGTCCAGTTCCTAGATATTCACATAGGAGTGCCACATTCAGTTTAAGATTACTTTAAAGTTAGGAGTGTCTTTCCACTCTTCACTTACTACAGCTACTAAATTTTGTATTTCACAGAATCACAGAATGAGTAAGGTCAGAAGGAACCACATTGCGTCATCTGGTCCAAGCTCCTAGCTCCAGCTGGGTCATCCCAGAGCACGTTGCACATGAATTCCATCCAAACAGTTCTGGAATATCTCCAGTGAGGGAGACTCCACAACCTCTCTAGGCAACCTGTTCCAGTGCATGGTCATTTGAACAGTAAAGAAGTTCTTCCTCGTGTTCAGATGGAACTTCCTGTGCATCAGTTTCTGCCCATTGCTCCTTGTCCTATTGCTTGGCACCATCAAGAAGGGCCTGGGTTCACCTTCTCAACACCCTCCCTTTAGATCCTTATACATATTGATAAGGTCCCCTCTCAGTTAACTCTTCTCAAGGCTGAACAGGCCCAACTCTCTCAGCCTGTCCTTGTGAGAGTTATGCTCCAGTCCATTGATCATCTTTGTTGCCTCTGCTGGACCTGCTCCAGGAGCTCCACGTCTCTCTTGTACTAAGGAGCCCAGAACTGGACACAGCACTCCAGATGTGGCCTCACCAGAGCTGAGTACAGGGACAGGATCAACTCTCTCGACATGCTGGCAATGCTCTTCCTAATGTACACCAGGATAATTGGTCTTCTTGGTCACAAGGGCACACTGCTGGCTCACGGACAGTTTATTGCCCACCAGGATCCCCAGGTTGTTTTGCATGGAGCTGCTTTCCAGCCTGTCCTGGTGCATGGGGTTATTCTTCCCAAGATGCAAGACACTGCATTTGCCTTTGTTGAATTTCAGACAGTTCTCTGCTCATCTCTCCAACCTGTCGAGGTCTTTCTGAAGGGCTGCACAGCCCTCTGGGATATCTGTCACTATCCCAGCCTTGTGTCATCAGTGAACTTGCTGAGGAGGCGCCCTCTCCCATTATCCAAGTAACTGATGGATAAGTTAAACAGTACTAGGTCCAGTATTGAACTTTGGGGAACACCATTAGTGACAAGCCTCCAACTAGACCCTGTGGCACTGATTACAATCCTCTGGGACCTGCCATTCAGCCAGTTCTTAATCCACCTCTCATCCAGTCTGCACTCTTCTTGAGTTTACCCATGAGGATATGGTAAGAGACAGTTTTGAAAGTCTTGCTGAAGTCAAGGTGGACAATATTCACTGCTCTCCTCTCATCTGTTCAGGTAATTGTTTCATCATAGAAGGCAATCAGGTTGCTCAATCATGATTCACCTTTAGTGTATCCACGCTGAATACTCCTGATCACCTTCTTGTCCTCCATGTGGATAGAAATGGTCTGCAAAATGAGGAACTTCCTCACCTTTTCAGAGATTGAGGTAAGGCTGGACGGCCAGCAGTTCTCTGGGTCCTCCTTCTTGCCCTTTTTGGAGACCAGGGGCACACTTGCTTTCTTCCAGTCTTCAGGCACATCTCTTGATTGCCATGAGCGTTTAGAGGTGGTCATGAGCAGCCTCTCTATGGTGTCTGCCACTTCTCTCAGTACTCGCTGATGCATCTCATCAGGGCCCATGGACTTGTGGACACCAAGTTTGCCTAAGTGTTCTCTAATCCAATCCTCCTTGACCAAGGGAAAATTTTCCTTTCAACACTCCTTTACCCTGGTCTCCTGGGTTAGAGATTCCTGAAGGCTGGTCTTGTCAGTGAAGACCAATGCAAAGGCAGCACTCAGTAACTCTGGCTTCTCTGTGTCCTCTGTTACCAGAGTCCCCCCTCCATTTACTAATGGGCCCACATTATCCTTAGTTTTCCTTTTGTTATCAATGTATTTGAAGCCCTTCTTGTTGTCCTTGACATCCTTGGTCAGATTTAATTCCAGATGGGCCTTGGCCTTGCTTGTCTCATTTCTACTTACTCTGACAGCGTCTCTATATTCATTTCAAGTGGCCTGACCCTGCTTCCATCTCCTGTGTATTTCCTGCTAACGCTTGAGTAGTGACAGTTCTTTATTTATCCATGCAGTTCTGTTGCCCCCTTTGCCCGATTTTTTGCTCATTGGATGCGTCATTATTGATCCTGAAGGAAGTGATCCTTGAACATCAGCTAACTCTCTAGGATCTTCTTTACCCTGGCAAGGCCTGTTCCCATGGGATTCTTCCAAGGAGATCCCCGAAAAGGCTAAAGGTAGCTTTCCCAAAGTCCGTGGTTACAATCTTATTCACTGCCCTGCCTCCTCCTCGCCCGATACTGAACTCCACAATATCATGGTCGCTACAGCCAAGGCTGGCCCCAGACTTCAAATCTTCAACAAGGCCTTCCCAGTTTGTTAGTATGAGGTCAAGCACACCATTCCTTGTGGGATCCTACACTACCTGCGACAGGAGTTTGTCATCAGTGCTTTCCAGAAACCTCATGAACTGTTTATGCTTCACTGTGTTGCTTCTTCAGCATATGACAGGGTAGTTAAAGTCCCCCACAAGAACCAGTGCCTGTGATTTTGAGGCTGCTTCAAGCTGCCTGTAGAAGGCCACATCCACTTCCTCCTCCTGATTAGGCAGCCAGTAGGAAACACCCACAATAGTGTCACCCTTACTAGTCAGCCCTTTTATCCTAACCCACAGGCTCATCATTCAGCCCAAGACAGAGCTCAATACATTCCAAGTGTTGCCACACATAGAGGACAACTCCACCACTGTGCCTTCCTGGTTTGTCTCTCCTAAACAGCATGTAGCCCTTCATGGCAACGTTCCAGTCATGTGAGCTATCCTACCACATCTCTGTAATCACAATGAGATCAAAGCCCTGTGACTGCACACATATCTCTAGTTCATCCTGTTTGTTCCACATATTCTGTGCATTGGTGTATAGGCGCTTTATAGAAGTATTTGATTGTGTCAATATCCCAGTGGGGGTGCAAAGGGATGCCCAATAATCCTGTCTTGTGGTTACATCTTCGATTCACTGTACTTGCTTGAGGTATTCCCTCTTAAGCCTCCTTTTGCTACTAGGGTGGTCGCTATAGTTCTTCTCTTCCCATGACTTCTCTTTGTCAAGCCTGGCTATGTTCCCGTCTCCCTTCAAATCTAGTTTAAAGCTCTCTCAAGAACCTGGCTAACTCCTAAGCTAAGATCCCTTTTCCCCTTTGAGACAGGTGGACTCTATTTGTTACCAGAAGGCTCAGTGCTGTATAAACTGATCCAGGACCAAAACCCCCAAAATTCTGCTGGTAACACCAGTCTTGAAGGCAGGTGTTCATCTGCATGATTTTCCTATTTCTAGCCCCATCATTCCTCGCAACTAGCAGGACAGAAGAGAACACAACTTCCTAGCCATTACCCAGCAACTTCACAAATTGTTTTATTTGCTTAATGAATTCACATATATATATGTAAAATTTTAAATTACAGGCTTCATTCAGATGTGTATCCTTGACACATGCTTAAGCATGCATTAAAATCCATCCTTATTCAAGGCAGTGCTTGAATTCCACAAAAAACCAGGCTCACCTTTCCTGATTAAAATACCAACATGGGCTACAAGTGAAAAATAATGCTACCAATACAGGGTGAAATGTTTTCTTTTATGCTAGTTTTAGAAGTCCTAACTATCCAGGAGTTTCAAACCCACTTTCCTTTATTGCAAAGGTGGAATAGATACAAATCAAGGAGCCATGCTACCCAGCATAAACCTTGCACTCACACTTCCAGTCAGCACAACATCAGCTAGTGAAGGGTGGCTCTTCCACCAATAAAATATACTTTAGCAATAAAATTTAGTAGGGAGACACCTTATCTATTCCAAATTAAGTGAGGACTACTACTTTATTTGCATATTTATGCTATTTGGTCAGACAGAGAGTCTTGCTCACAAACAGCTCCAGCTCTAAGTTGTGGCACACATCAGAGGCTGGTGAAAGAGAAAACTGAGGAAGGCAAGGGTTCCTCCAAACATCTCTACCTGCCTCCAAATATCAGAATGCTGATATGTCTTTTCCTTTCTTTTCACAGTAAGACATGCTGGTCCGGCTTTAATTCCAGCATCCTCAGACTTCCACAGATTGCACTGCTCAAAGGTTTTAGGCTGAGTCTCAATAATGGAAGACTAAATAGTCTCAAGGTGTGTTCCGTTGCATGACAGAGGAGAGTGGGAATAACTCTATTTTGTGTCTTTTCTTAAGTACATACAAAATGTTTTCTCAGCATTTTACTTAAACATTTGTTATAATAACACTTACTTCAAACTGTATGTGAAAACAGCTTGAAATTTATTCCTTAGTCCTGTCAATACAATAAAAGAAGTGAAGAAATAAGCCAAGCCTGGTTATAGAGAACAGAATGTGAAGAATGGAATATTTGACTCAAAACTTATCTGAAGGCTTAAGAATATTATACAAGTTTACTGCCTTATTTTCTCTTGCTGTGTTACCCATATCCTGCATTTTCTCAGAGCACTGATGAGCCACTTAAAGATATATTGTTATTAGGTACTTGGGCTCAACTCAAATTACTGGATCTCCTCAAGGGACAGGACAGTATCTCAGACATATGGGCAACCATATGGTTTATCATTGACTCATATATCCTTTGGTTTTGCTCCTATAATATTTTAAGGACATTGTTCAATGGAAAGCCCCTATGTGCTTCCTTTTCACAATTTCTATAATATTCTCCAATTACAGCACACTAAATCTTTAACTTACTTGCTGTTTGTCACCATCACAACTAAACTCTTTTCTCTCCTAATATTAACTAAGAAACTCAGCATGATGGAAAAGCCAAAAGCAATTTAACTGACCAAAATCTCTTACCCAGTTTAACAGATTATCTCTGTGTAAAAGAGCTCTTCTTCAGCCCTATAAATAATAATATTTCTAGTGTCATGTACCATATATGGATCCCTTCCTACTTCAGGAATCTGGAAAGGGAGATGGCTTTTTAAAATCATGGTCTTCCAGGACCAGAGCAGGAAGCGATTATCACTGTTAATAAAAGTCAAATCAACAATGCTTTATGAGTAATAAGTGTATTCAGATATTGCTCTTTGGGGAAAAGAAAGAGACATCTTTTTTCTTCAGCTGCCCTTGCTCTTGTTTTGTTCATTATTACTGTTACTCAATAACAATGCGTTTGCACTGGTTTTCATCAAAACATCCCAATTCTCAGATCTTAACATACATTATGTTCTGATTTGTAAAGGATTATCAACAAGACTCACGCTATATAAGGCAGGAATCATTCTTTAGAGTATATAAAATACTATAAATCAACAACATCTATGAAAGAAAAGGTATTTTACTGCCCAAGATCCACCACTCAGAAGCATAATCAGCCATTGGTAAGAGCCAGCATCATCTCCTGCTTCATTTTCTCTTCTAAGGTGTTTTGTATCTCCACATAATTATAGAGGCCTTTAAATATAATTCAAACAAACAGGGTGGGGGACAGAAATATCCTTTGCAAGAAATGAATTCCAGGTTGAAGTAGCAATATTTTGTACCAATGTAAAATTATCACAAAATATGGAAGAATACATTGTTACCATGTCAATTTTGGTCATACAAAATCTGTGTGTAGTATGTATGCTGTTCCACAATAAAAATCATGCACACACTAGGTATGTATAATTAATGAAAACAGAGTGTGCATTGTGAACAGTACAGATATCAAGACACAATAAGCACAGAACAATTTGCCAGGAAAATTTTGTAACTGTATCTTTTTGCAAGCAAGTAAATTCATATTTTGATTTAAACCTTAGTATATTTTCAGCAGTAATTCACCTGCAAAAGTCTCAGTTTTATGACTTTTCACTTACCAATACTGCTCTAAAAGAGCAGACTCAGTTCTTCTGGTTAACACATAGGGCAGAAGATTATTCATTAGACTATGAATCTTAAAAACAGACAGATGCCTGGCCGAGCATCCAAGGATGGAGTTAAAGGTCTTCCCTCATTTTTACACAAGTCAATGTGGAATGGTGCCATAGGCTTTATCTAGACGAAGATTTAAAACTGAACTGTTAACATGTCCTAGCTAACACATATGCTAAAAGTCTTTTATTGTTGTACATGTATACTTCAACACACCTTAAGCTGATCAAAATGTAGCATGGTGGGAAATGAATCTTATTCAAGGTAAGAAGATATACACTAGGGGATGCAAACCATAATTCTAAAATGATTTAGTCAGAACTTGATAGCTGAAGGTTTTTTCTGTGTCCACCTTCAAGTCATTAACCAGAAAAAGATATGGAGGAGAAAGTTAAGTGCTATTTATGGAAGTGATCAGCTACAATCCCCTATTTTATTTACATCAAAGTTAAAGCAATAAGGCATGTTGTGTTAAACTACAATGCTCCCATTTTCTGTAAAGTAACCCTACCCAGAAAGACTAGTAGGAAAAAAAATCCTATATATGGAGTTAAAGCATATTAAATCAAGAAAAAAAAAACTTCTTTCCACAGTTTGATAGCACTTATAAATCAAGTATGAAGTATTAAGAATGAAGGAACTCCTTTGGCCCAGAAAAATGAACTATGCTCTTTGAAAGCCAAAAGAATAATCTAAAAATACTAAAGCATCCCATATTAACCACATTTCACTTTTCTGTATTAAAATCACAACAATGAGGTTATTTGGATAACGATGACCCATACTCTATAAATTTCCTGTCCAATAATGGTATGAGGATGGGTACTGTTTGCATGACAGGTAAGCAGTAATGTGCAAAATAATATGATGTACACATCAGAGGGTAAAGAAGACTTAAATCTGGGTATAATACAAAACTGAACTAAAATGATTTGACAAATAATGGTGTCATGCTCATTACCATTGTTTTCTGTAGGGAATTAGATATCCAACCAGTCAAAAAAAAATCTGTTCTATTAAACACACATGTCCATACATATGCATATGTACATGTACACATACCTGTCTCAAAACATAGGCTTTAAAAACCAGAAAAATGCTACCAGCAGCCAGAACAATCCATCTTTAAAATTGTGGCTGAATTTTCACCTCTTATTGATGAAGTTGTGTTAGTTACATACAGCCTGTGAATCTATTAAATAGGCTATCAGCAGTATTTCTGGTATATACCCTTGGAATGAGACATTTGCTTATACTGACTCAGGCATTAGTGAGACAATTAAACAGTGAAGGGCTTCTATCAAGAGAGGTTTTTTGGTGACATACGAGTTGCAAAGAAATGCTAGTGTGTTCTCCAGTGCTGACACAGCAGATAAACAAGCACAAATAATTCCTCAAGTCTGGAAGTGAAAAGGAAAGCCATGCTCCTGATGGGAAGACACATTTATTATTTCAATATAGAATTTATTCTGGTTGATGGATGTAGACTAAGAGAGGAAAAATCAATAGAGTCATGCACATATTCCGTTTGAATGATGTGGATTTAAAGCAAGAACAGAAAAGTGAGAAACATGGATTATTTTATTTTTAACAGTTTGAATAATAGAGATTATAATGAGTTTTACTCACGGAAATTAACCAATTAACTAGAGGATGTCATCAACCAGAATCAGGATGGGAAAACATAAAATAAGGCAACTGCCCTTCTGTAAATAACCCTTACTCATTCATCTTTTATTCATTCATTTTATAACATGAGCTGCAGTCAGCACAAATTTACTAGCAGGATGCATTAAGGAAATGCAAAATACGTTCTGTTTCCTCACCATTGCCCATACTTCACCTTTTTCCTCTAAAGAATGAGATAATGAAAACTCATCTGCTTTATGACATTCCTCTTGCAAAGTCAGAACAGTATAAGTCTGTCCTTCCTATTGGCTTATATGTAGTGTAATTTTTTTACTGAGGTTCTGGTCAACAAATATTGTGTTTCTCACAGAGAAACACCAACGCAACTGGTCTCTTTGCTGTGTTCCTTGGAAGACTCAGAACTCAGAAAAATGTCAAGGGGGAAAC
Organism: Neopelma chrysocephalum; assembly: GCF_003984885.1. Taxonomy (NCBI): domain Eukaryota; kingdom Metazoa; phylum Chordata; class Aves; order Passeriformes; family Pipridae; genus Neopelma; species Neopelma chrysocephalum. Next base: position 28,391,345 of record NW_020897695.1, read on the forward strand.
CTTGCCTAAACTTAGGCTAGGCAGTAAAAACTCCCCAGGGGAAAATCATGTTTATTAAGTCACTCCTCTTGTTCAGTAAAGGTTAGCAAGCATTTCAACAAATTTCCTCTTGGGTCAAATAAAGCTGAAAAGGGAGTGGATGTGATACCACTTGACAGGCCTTGATTTTCAGATAGAAGCTACAGTAATATTTTGGATTCTAAGGTTCTGGATCTGGATTTACAATAATAAAACAACATCTCCAGGATTATTTTTTCAAATAAACTAAAAACATTATTTTATTTCTGGAGAAATTTACACAGACAGAAGTTTGTTCAGTGTTCCATCACTAGATGTGAATCTAGAGCAGCCTGGCAATAAAAACTGCCATGACAGCCACAGCTGTGGGGTACTGCAGAAAATTGCTTTTGCTAAACCCTTACAAGAACCAAAACCTCTACTTATTTTCCTTTCAGCGCATTCCTGTGAGAGGCTCATTGTGTTCCTCTTAACGAAAATAAATCCACTATATTTACTGAGAGATGCATTCTGTAGATGATCTAGCATCTCATTAAGATGATTTTACCCCGTTCTGTTCTGGCACACAGGCTCTCATAAACAACAGTTTCAATACTCTGCTCTTCAGATATCATCACAGTCCTAAACTAGGTCACCTGGAATGATGCTATGGCACATAAACAAATAGATCAGATCCAACTTCTCCCTTTTTAAGTACCTGATATTTAGAGGCATCTTCCCTGCAAAGTAAAATTTAAGAAAAAACAACAAAGGTTTTCGTTAGCCTTTTACCAATAGCTGGTTCCCTAAATCAAGCTCAGGTTGACAATGAGTGACAGTGATTGCCAGTCACTGCTACCAAACATCTCATTTCTAGCAGACCAGGGAATAGATTTGCACCTCAGGGGGTTAAGGGTCTGCATCTGGAATGGCTCTGGCACGTGAACCATCTCTACACTCGAGACAGGGAAGCTCCAGGTCAGGGCTGAGGTCATTCCTGTTGAGGCAGCAGGCAGCAAGACCTATTCTTAGTGCACATTAGCTGACATTTGGTAAAACCATAACAAAGACAAGGGAGTATGTGAAAAGTTTGCCAAGAGGCCAAGAGCTGCGTCATCCTCCTAACGCATATTACAACTACAGGCTACCTCATGTTAGTTACTGCATGTTAGCTCAGATGTAGGAAAAAAAATCCATTGTCAAATGAAGACAAGGCAGCTGAAAATTAATGGTAAGATGAAATTGCTATGACATTGGCCGTATTTAATTAATTTTTATGAATAAACAGAGGTACCAGCCTAACATTTCAAGGGACTTCAAACTAATGTTAATGTTGAACTTATGATCAACCCATTAGAATGCAATCATTTAACAGCTGGCATCTTGGGAAAAATAATATGTGTTTTGATATTGCTTTGGTATTTTGCTTTCTAAAACACACCTGCACAATTACTATAAATGGACAGCTGTTATCACCAATGGTATTTATTTTAGTTATCTCACTCTTGCTACTCAGGCAAACCTTCAGGGAGGGGGAGAGGGACAGGAAGAAAAAGATAAAGGAAGAACAAATAGAAGCAAAGTAAACAATAAAATATTGAACTTCTAATCAAGGACTATAGAAAAAAATTGCCAAATATGACATTAAATTACTGCCAGACACTGTTTGAACCATCAACACAACTTAAATTCCAAGCTCAGGTTCTGAAGCACTGTCCCAAATGAAAAAAACAATCAATTAGAATTCCCTGGCCTCCACCTGTTGTAAATGGTTGCAAAACACACACCATTTTCTTCACACCTATAACTTCTGCTGAGTTCAGTAGTTCAAAAAGTCTCCTTATTGCAGCAGATAAGACAGAATTACGACTCTGGGTTTGACACAGTGGAATACCTCATTACACACTGTCACAGACATCACAGGATGCACCAGAGATTTCTTCGTCAAGGAAAAATAATGAGCTGTCCTGGGTCCATAGTGCCTTTTATAGCCTCCCAGATGTTTGCATTTATTTATTTATTTATTTATTTATTTATTTATTTACTTATTGTATTTAAAGCACCCCCAAGCCTGTGGTAACTAAGTAATGAAAAATAAACCTTTATCAGCATAAAGTTGATAAAGATCAAAATATGAGATTGCTGACAGGGCACCATAATAGAAATAATCTGTTTATTCAGCATTCTGTTTTGAAACTATGGGATGCATTCAGATTACTTCCACAATTCCCCCCTCATTAACATCCTGTCCTGTTTGCCGTAGGCCATGACGTAGACTATGATAATAGTTTTGGCATATGTTTCCTAAGGAAAGGCCCAGCCACCCTTCTCTTGAGCAGATGTCGATTGTGTTAATGCTGAAGATGCATATGCAACACCTCCTGCTGGGTCCAAGCCTCAGCACTCACGTGACCTGTCACTGTCACTTAATTCTAATCATTGAAAACCATACACAGATACTACAGATCTCCTCTATAAATGGGCAGCGCATGTATGCGTGTGTCTAGGCATACGCGCACACACACACCAGGCATGCACTCAAAGCACACAGAAGAACCATAACGTATCTTATGGTGAAAAGAAATCACTACTATTCCCTGGAGTCTTACAGGAAGGGCAAAACATACCTCAGAGAAAAGACAAGTTCTTTCAGTTCCATCATCCCAGAGCCACATGTACAGCAGCCAGTGGTATAACTGATTAAGGCTTCTTCATTTTTTTTCTCCCCTAAGAGATATGCAGAAGTAGCATAGGTCTCATTTTAATGCAAAACCATAACAAAGTCTTCAGCAGTGATAAGACAAAATGAGTTTCCAAATGCATGAGATGCATCAACTGGAGTGCTGATCCTCAATAAACATAATCAGAGATATACAGTCAAACACTTCTCTTTGGTTTCTTTTACATCAGTAAATTAAACAACACTAAGAAGCAAACCCAGACAGTAGATTTTAATTGTCTCTGCAGTTCAGTTATTACACAAGTTCTTGGCAAAGGTTTGGCAGACTGCCCAGCACCACAGAGGAAAAACACAGCCCAGGGATAAATCCTGTAGGAGAGTATGGATGTGGTCACCTTACTTTGGAGAGTAAGAGTTGCATGATTTCATCATGAGCTGTCTGTATTCTCAGTGCCAGACAATACGTCCAGGAGAGTTTAACTTCTTAGTACAGATGCAGTCTTTCTGTCCACTGTCAAAGCAGAGCCTTGGTTTAACAGAGGTACCAAATCTCTCTCAAACATGGAACATCATCACAGTATCACTATTTCTGACTAGAATTTCATTACTTTCCCTTCCAGGTGAAACAAATCATGTCATAGCTCCCTCATGCAGCCCCATGAAGAACATTTAATGTGACAATATATAGGACAGCAAGAATTTGCCACATCAAATGTATTCTTTAGCCAGCATTTTCAAACCATAAGGTATTAACAGCAAAACTGACCCTGGAAACAACATATAGAGGAAAATAAAGATGTCGAAAGTACAATACCAAGCCTTCTCTTCTAAAAATAATTATGGATAGACAAGCATACACACATACACGAAATTCACAACATCATAGAAACTTCTGAGCTGTACCGTGTTATCATCATATTGCCTACGTAGAGACAGTTAATATACTTATTCAGGGCCCAAAATCCCACTGGGGGAAAGAAAGATTCATTGTTAAGATCCTAAGGCAGAGTCCAGAGGATGGAGTTCTCAGCTGCTTCCATGTTGGGACTGGGATTTCAGGAAGCTGTTCACCAGTGTTGCATATTCTCCCTAACACCTAGATGAGGAAAAGAGGGGGGTTTATTGTGCAATAATGTCTACTGTGCACTGCTGAACTAGAAGACACAGTAATCTGGAGATAAAATTACAGAAGTTCAACAAGAGCAGTCTAGGGTTTAAATTCTAGAGGTAAACAAAAGGACTGAACCAAGGGGAGTGAAGTATGTTTCAGTATTTCACATTTTTCCAAGTAGAGAAAAAACAGCACCATTTTTCACAGAAATCCAGTGTTAACTAGTCCATGTCTATGTCCCTTCAAAACCAAAACTCCTCTCCAACAAACAGAAGGATATCTTTTTGCACAGATAAAAAAAAGAGGTGACTTGACTGTCTCCTTCCCAAAGTCTTCCTAAAGAATTGCATATCTTCACATTCTCTCATTAAAGCAATTAAACAATTCAGTAGGGCAACAGATATCAGTAAAGTTGCCAATATTGATATTGCATCCCAGTCTGAAATCCTAACCTGTGTTTACAGTGATTTAGTGTAGCATCAATTCTAAACACAGCCAAAGTACAAATTCTCTCACTATTGTTCCTTTCTTCACTCAGTGATCCTCCTTTCCTCACCTCGCCCTTTACGTGGTGGGTGACTGTGCACTGCAAAACTCACTTTGACAGAGACAAGGCAAGGACTATAATTTGTCACAAAACCTTCCTAGAAAAACAAGCAGGATGGGCATTTTTCCCTAGTACTATCCATCTCAAGATTGCAGAGTGCTGAGGGTTGTTGGTTTTGGTATGTTTTTCTTCATTTAATCCCTGTGAACTGCTGACCTTTCTTAAAACAGCCAAAGATTATCCCCAAAAGTGAAGCCCTTTTCAAGGAAAATGGTTGTTCCCTCATATATATAATTTAGAGAGGAAATATGAGAACACAGACAGGAAGGAAAGTATGGGAAGATACAGAAACAAAAATGAGTAAACTATAAGTAGAGAGTCTCTGTATAAATTCTAGACCAAAGAAAAACTAGCTATTTCAAAATATGCCTCTCACAAAAGTACACATATGTTATAGCACAATGTTCACCTGCTCTTTGCAATTCTGGACTCCAAGGAATTATAATTGGGAAAAGTCTTTTAGATGCATTGCAATATATACTCAGAAGCCAACAGGGTAAAATATTAAAGCACGCTAAAGATCTGGCCTACTTCCCCGTTCATGCATGATACAACATCTCTAAGGTGGTACGGAAAACCCAATGTCTAAAGCCAGCCATAAGAAATGTCACTCATCAATGCCTGTCTTAGTTATATTTCCCATCACCAAGCAGACAGGAAATGTTCTCAGACTCACAAAAAGGCAAACAGAAGCCAGAGTTAAAAGCAGATTCTTTTTTCCCTTCCCCCATTCCACACTATTACTCTGAAAGACTGGAAGGCGTATGGGGATCAAGTTATCACCTTGCTACTTACTGCCTTCAGGTGACTCCAAATTAAAAAGAAAGATTATCAGCAGATGTACCCATCTACTCTACTTCTTCTTCATATGGCATGCTACAATATTATTACATCTAGGCCTATCGGCACGCTCTAGCCAAAGGTGTGCCAGCATTTCACAATCCAACGTTTTTTTTCCTCCTCCTTTAGAAACTCAGAGGTCAATAGTCGAGTTTAAAAAAATCACTTTGTGCTTCAGCACCACAAGTTTCTTTTTTTTAAAGGGATGATCCAAAGGAGATTTGTTTTCTTGAGCTGCTGCACCTGGAACGCAGCAATTATGGCACAGATATCTCCCTAAGAGCTCTGTCATCTCCCATGTCACCCATCTCTGCTGTAAACACTACACTACCCTGTCTTATCTTGTCATCGAATGCATTTTCACTTGCATAGGTCTTAACACTGCACTAATCTTAAAGGAATTTTCAAAGGAAGCAGGCACAAAAATGAACAATTGTTCCACAAGTTTAATTACATCTATCGCAGTATCTTCTTTCTCACACTCAAGATTGTTGGTTGGAATTACAGGGAGCAAGTTGTCACTAGCAGTGAATTGGTCACTTGAACAAACTAAGCATATACTAAGCATATATGTACACAGAAAATCACCACAGACCTCTTCAAAAAAACTGTTTATATATATTAAATATATGTGATATTCACAATATCTCAAAGACACAAAATAATTGATGGTACAAACTCGACCTACTGTTAACACTCACTGGCAATTCCCATTGATGAGAGAGGTGGAGCACCTTTCTATGAGGAACGGCTGAGACCTGGAGTTGTTCAGCCTGGAGAAGAGGATGCTCCAGGGAGATCCTTTTGCAGCCTTCCAATACATTAAGGGGGCTTATAAAACGGACTTTTTATATAGGCAGATAGTGACAGGACAAGGGACAACAGTTTTAAACTAAAAAAGAAAGTTTAGATTAGGTATTGGGAAGAAATTCTTTACTCAGAGGGTAGTGAAGCACTGGAACAGGTTGCCTAGAGGAGTTATGGATGCCCCTTCCACAGAAGTGTTCAAGGACAGGCTGGATGGGGCCTTGAGCAACCTGGTTTAGTGAAAGGTGTCTCTGGCCATAGACAGGGAGGCTGGGACTAGCTGATCTTGAAGGTCCCTTCCAACCCTAACCATTCTATGATTCGATTTTATATCCAATTTACAACATGAAAAAATTGTGTAGGCATCTATGGGTATAGAACCTCAAACTCATGAACTCATTGGCTTGCTTATGTCTTCATAACCTCGCAGGCTGATTTGCAAGAGTAGCAAAATGTAAAAATAACTGGATGAAACACATTCAGAACACTAATTTCGGAACATCTCAAACTAAGCTTTCCTCTGTTCACTCATACAAACATAGAGAGATTCACCACCAATAACTCATAAGACTGAAAATCAGAAGCCCAAAGTTTCAGAAATTTGTTCACCACTTGTTTATTTGAATTATATGATGTTTTCTTAATGCAGACAATGAGAATTGTTTTCTACCTTCTATTGTTTTCTAGCTGTGCCTTGGTGGAAAACAACACTTCAAGATGTTGTTTTCCTTCTACCATAAAACCAAAATTCTTTGTGTAAAAAGAAATAAAGGTAGTAAAGATGATATGAAATGTTGTTCATTTCCCAATGCAATCAGAACTATGCTACAGGGAAGTGAAGTTAAAATTTGGGAATGCAGCAGGAGAAACTTTAATCTGCTTTAAACTTTAATATTGAGGCAGCTTCCTCTTGAACACAATATAGAGATGACTTCAGAAATACTAAAATATTATTTTAACTACATGAGAAACAACTTAAATACAAAAAATCACTTCAGTATTATTTCCAAGATGGACCACTTGTTCTTATTCATTCAAATCTACTTTGAAACAGTCTCTTCCAGACTCTATTATCTAGGCCCCAATGTTGAAGCATCCTTAAAAATCACTCAGTGCAATTGAAGAAGGTCCATGTTCTCCAGCAGAAGTGTCCTTACACTAATAATGGCTCTGAATGGATTTGGAAGGCACTATCAAAGTCAACATGCACTTAACAGTAACACAGGCTTAGTTTGTGCTAGTATTACATGAAATTACTCCAGGACTCAGGGATGTACATATGTGCTCAGGTTTTCCCACACATATGGGGAATGTGAATGCATTCTGATACCTTTATTCTGAAATCCTCAAGGACTTCGACAATTCATTTAAAAGGTTTGTCGAGATTTTCTGGTTTTCAATACACTTCAATCTCCCTAGTGATTATAATCAGCCCCAAAATGCAGAACAATGCTTGTAGCATTGCTAAATCCCACTCACCAACTACAAGGTTTTTATCTTAATATGAAGTAAAAAGAACAGGTACCTAGATTTTCAAGGCAATTTCCAAACATATTTTAATGCTAACAAGACAAATATATATGTATATATATATCTGCGTGTTAATATTGTTACTCCAGAATATGCTGCTAATATTCTAATTAGAACTCATAAAATTACAATCGCATTGCTCTACTCCTGTATTTAAACAGCATTTCCTTTCTAAACTGGCATTATCATTAAAATTAAATTAAATTAAACTTTTACTACAACATGTTTTTAGGGACACAGGAAAACAATTTATTTGTGCACACACTTTTACAGCATGCACTCCTCAAAGAAAGATGGGAAAAAAAGAGGCACTATGATTCAATTTCATCATATTTACTAATTAATAAAATGCTCCCTCTGGATTCAAATACAACTTCATGTAGTCATTTTCCACTTTAAATAAGATGCATTACTACAGCATAAAGTGAACACTTTTACAAAAAGATAAAGACATGATGCATTTTGTGCCACAATATGAAATGTTCTGTTCAGCAAATGCTAGCAGTCTTGGATCTTTGGTGCACAACAGCATCCCAGATAACAGAATCATAAAGTAATTTGGGTTTCAAGGTCTCTAAAGATCATCTAGTTCCATGGCCAAGGGCACCTTACACTAGACCAGTTTGCTCAAAGACCCATTCAGCATGACCTCAAGTGTTTCCAGGGATGAGGCATCTACCACCTCTCTGGCTAACTTGTTCCAGTGTCTCACCACTCTCATTAAAAAATTTCTTCCTAATGTCTAATCTAAACCCACCCTCCTTCAGTCTGAAGCCATTCCCCCTTGTCCAATCACTACAGGTCCTTGTACAAAGTCCTTCTCCAGTTCTCTTGTAGGCCCCCTTTAGGTATTGGAGAGCTGCTATAAGGTCTCTCCAGAGCCTTCTCTTCTCCAGGCTGAACAACCCCAACTCCCTCAGCCTGTCTTCATAGAAGAGGTGCTCCAGCCCTCTTGTCACATCATGGCCCTCCTCTGCACTTGCTCAAACAGGTCCACATCCTTCTTATGTTGGGAACCCCAGAGCTGGGTGCAGTACTCCAGGTGGGGTCTCACCAGAGCAGAGTAGAGGGACAGAATCACCTCCCTTAACCTGCTGCCCATGCTTCTTTAGCTGCAGCCCAGAATAGAGTTTTCTGGGCTGCATGTGCACATTGCTGGCTCATGTTGAGCTTCTCATCAATCAACACCTCCAAGTCCTTCTCTTCAGGGCTGCTCTCAATCCATTCTCCAACAACTTAGCCTGTATTTGTGCTTGGGATTGCCTTGATCCAGATTCAGGACCTTGTACTTGGCCTTGTTGAATTTCTTGAGGTTAGCAAAGGCCCATCTTTTAAGCCGGTCAAGGTCCCTCTGGATGGCACTCCTTCCCTCCAGTGTGTCAACTGCACCACACAGTTTGGTATCGCTGGCAAACTTGCTGAAGGTGCACTCAATCCCAATGTCCACGTCACTAACAAAGATGTTAAAGAGCACCAGTCCCAATACTGACCCTTGAGGAACACCATTCATTGCTGTCCTCCACTTGGACACCAAGCCATTGATTGCAACTCTTTGAGCGTAACCATCCAGCCAATTCCTTATTCACCAAGGGATACATCCATCAGATCTGTGCCTCTCCAGTTTAGAGACAAGGATATGGGACTGTGAAATGCTTTGCACAAGTCCAGCTAGATGACATCAGTTGTTCTTCCCTTATCCACCAACATGGTAACCCTATCACAGAAGGCCATCAAACTTGTTAGACATAATTTTCTCTTAGTCAAGCTATGTTGGCTGTCACCAATCACCTCCTTATTTTCCACATGTCTTAGCACAGTTTCCAGGAGGATCTGTTCCATGATCTTGCCAGGCACCTAGGTGAGACTGACAGCCTGTACTTTCCTGCATCTTCTTTTTTTCCTTTTTTAAAAATAGGGGTTATGTTTCCCCTTTACCAGTCAGTGAGAACTTCACTGGACTGCCATGACTTTTCAAATTTGATGACCACTTGTAATCATTTGTTGATTTGCCAGATTTGACAGGACCTTTTAAACCCCTTCCCTTCCCAATCTCTTGTTGAAATTGCTCTGTTCTTACACTTTAAATTAACGGATTGTAAAGTAGACAATTCAGTACAGGATGTGATGGTAGAACAAACAGATAGTGGCTGCAGAAGGTGACTGATGAGCAGAAGCAGTGGTCAACCTGTGCACATCTGGACCCACGAGGTCCTACTGTGCAACTAGATACATTAGAGATGCTATTATATTCTCTTCCTAAAGCATGCATTTGCTATAGTACTAAGGCTGAAAGAACCACAGATATTGAAGAGTCATCTCTGGACATGACCTCTCAAGGCAATCTTACTCACCCCAGTACTCCAGTGCCCAAGCAATTCAATGATTCTGAGTTGGCCCTTGGATAGCCCTAGGTCCTCCTCCCAGAAAAACTCTTCCGTTGAGGACATGTTACCTACCCTACCTTCCTTCCTGCTGCAGCACTGCCTCTGCACCAGGGGAATTAGACAAGCTTCTTGAATTTCCTGAGCCTCACAAGGGGAGGGGGAGCTGTGCAGAAATGGCTGGCTCATGGGTCTCTCAGAGGAAAGGGGAAAGGGGCAGAGGGAGTAAAAACCCCACCAATCAGTCAGTTGTTTCCTCTCATTGACAATATGTAATATTGTTATAAATTTGTCATCTGCAGGACAAGACAATTACCTGAAGAGCTAGAGTCTACACTGAGGTCACAAGCAAGGCTGAGATATCTAGGTAATATCAGAGGCACAATTACCCACAGAGAGCAAGCAGCCAAAAAGAGGATGATAAGTACCAACAATTTGCTTATATAACAACAGGGGACAGAGAGCCATATATCTTGAGCAAAATAACATCTCACTTCTTCCAAGAAATTAAACTATAATCTCAGCTGACAAAATATGAACTTCAAAGTATTATTTTAGCATGAGGAATAATCTTGCTGTCAGCATTGCTTCTGTGCTGTGTCTGCCTTGCTTTCCGGTTGCTCTAGCCGACTGTTCAGAGATGCTCAGGCAGAATTTGTTTGAGCAGGGGACAGGACTGGAAAGACTTCTGTGACAAAACTGGTGAGAAGTACAGGTGTCTGTTCATTGCCTCCTGTGGAAGTAATAGAATTAATTATTGAGCTACTCATGGCCTTTGAACCTTAGTGGTTATGATCTGATCAAGAATACACCCTGCCCCTGAAGTTCACTGAAGTGCAGATGCTGAAACTATAAGGCTAATTCCCTTCCATAAAGGTAATCAAAACACCCTGATGGCACCTGGTGAATATTAAAGGCAGCTTTGGTTTCACAGTCAGAAGCCCTTGGCAAAAACAGAGGTCACATTTGTCAGATCACTCTTTGCTCTCCAAACATTGCCTTACTCCTTTCTTTCTTTATGTTTTCATTAACACTATTAAGTTTGACAAATATTTTCATTCTTTTCTTCTTTTCTTTCCCCATCTCCCTGTCACCCTTCAGTTCTTCCACCATCTGTACTAGCCTGTTCCACCCTCACCCTGCGAACACCTGATTAAGAGAGCGAGCTCATTTGTATGATAAAGAAGCAAAACAGAGCTGGTAAAGTCAAGCATATTGCAACAACTTTGTAAGCATAGCATGGTCATTCTCCTGTACTTCAGCATGTGAATCAACATCCATGCAATGCATGCACCTTCCAAGTGCGTGGAAAGCAGTTCTGGCAACTTCAAGCCTCCACTACCCTTGTGGTTCCTGAGTGTGAAACAAGGAGGGATCAGCTTTTACAGAAAAGGCAGAAAAAATTAACACTGAAGCAGCTGGTCTAGGAATTTGTTTTCAAGGGAGGCAGGAAAGAAACACAGAGGAGCGGGTGAAGAGGAGATTCCTCTATACAGGAAGATTATTCTTAACAGTTCATTGGTGAAGTTCACATACTAAACCAGGAAGATTCAGATCCTTTTCACAGATGTCACACCAACCCAAACTTATGTAATGCAGCTGAAGATGGCCTCATTACCTATGTAAACTACACTCATGGCAATATTCAATTATACACTTGCTAAGTCATTACTTTTCATCACCAAATATAACACTGTTTCAAAGCTGGAAATACCTTGCAGAATTCAGAATTGCTCTATTGTATCTAATAACTGTGCACAGCAGAACTGAAGCTACCTCTTTTCCTGGGTCTATGTACCTATGTCTATTATTATCTGTAGGTGAAATGAAGCAACATGAACACTGTTGGCATGGTAATATAGGAGAAATTTGTTCCCAACTAGGCCCTTACCCTGTAATTTTGTATATTTGTGAATACACTGAAACAGGAAGGCTACAGTATTTTAATGGATAAAAAATCACTTTTTTTTCTTATAAAGGATTGCTATAATGATTAACATCATTTCTTCTTAAAATTCTGCTTTCTCTTGCTTACATGTGAATATAAAATAATTGAATAAGCTGTTTAATTTAAAAGTCAAATTCTCTGAGTTTCCTCATACGCTTTTTCATAAACAAGGTTTAGACTGCAGCTGGAAGGATAGTGTGCATGCATTCTGCCCCCAAGGCACTGAGAGGGTAGAGTGGTACAGGCAGATTGAATGACACCTTAAGCTGCATTTCAGGAGATATTAAACTTTTGAGACCCCACCCCATCCACAAATGGTGGAGACATCTCTCTTCCAACTGTCTAAGAGTATGTCCATGACTGGAGGTACCTACCATCTCAGCACTCTTTGGATCTCCTCCTCTGCCCACTGGCATATGTTCCAATAACTTGATCCAACATATTACATCTATTTAGCAAAATAAAGGCTATGTGCATGTATATCCTATTTGTACTGCCAGAAGCTGACACTAAATTCCTCTCTCATATGTACTCATACAACACGGAGACATTCCACCGAATTCCCAGGAGCAAATTAAGTCTGTGATGCCCTTCCACACTTACCCAGGGCACAGAGGGAAAGAACTTCACTCATACTCTGTAACAGAAGTGGTCCAAGTGCATAGGGCTTGGAAAAAGCCCATAGCTCCACTTGGGGAAGTGCAGAATATTTTCACTACATACACTCAATTTATTTACAGGTGTTGGTATACTACAAACACCCAAATAAAGAGGGCTGAGTAGGGTGAGTCTTCATTTATTCTGGTTTCATCTTTTAAGGAATGAAAACAAGGTGCAGTATTGGTGCTTAAAACCCCCTAACATTAAATGGACATGAAAACAGTACCTTTGCAAGAACTTTTCCCCACAGCACAATCTGTTCATGCCTCATTTCTCTGTCCAACCCTTTGGTCATGACTGATCTAGTCAGCTTTGCTTTAGAGTGAATAAAGCCATGGTCTTTCCTACCTCCCTCTACAATGCTTATAACTGGTTGACAATTTAAAGAGCATGGCATTTTGCAGAGGAGGGACATGCGGAGATCTGCAATTTTTTACAAAATTATTCTCCTCACTCTTCTTTCATCTGCTCTACCCCAGAGCACCCGTGAGAGAAGAGGATGGTTACTGGTGGTCTGAGTGTTGGAGCTGCATGTTTTGAATCAAAGACTATCATTCATTTCAGGAGATAGACCTGATGTACACAGAATGTGTGCCAGGCACCGGTGGTTGCCCCACGGACACGTGACGGTCTCCCAATGTCACTGTGAACTCACACACCTGCTCCAACGGTGCCAAGAGATGAGGGTTTTCCCTGATTGATGTGTGTAACTGCTTCATGGGGCTGCGTGGGTGGAGGATGTGGGCTGGCCCCGGCAGCGCACCGACCTGAACTTCCCTCTGACATCGCACAAGGAAAAGACAGACGGAGACTCATACCTGCCCACCCACACAAACAAGCCAGCAGATGTAAAAATACATGACCTTAAAAACCAGGACACATTTTAAGTTTTCTTCCCTTTCTTACCAGCTCCACAAATAAGTCATGCATTAAAATACCAGCATAAAAACAGAGGACTGTGGAGCCCTGCAGACTAGAAATCAAGTTACACACACAAACAGGGTTGGCCTGTTGCCTTCACCACATTTGCCACATTACTATGCCACCCTCCCAGAATTTCCCTCGGATGTTTCTAACTTCCCACTTCTCTCTTTAATTCCAAAAAGAAAAAGGGGGGGGGAGAAATAAAATTGCACTTCTGTCTGTATGAAAAGTAAAAGTTTGGCTTAAGAAAGTATCTACAAAGTGCAGAAGGACCAACTTCTCAAGTTTGCAAAAACAACCACCACTACCACATATGCTCACCTATCTCCTGAGAGGAAATTCACTGCTCAGAAACCTGATATTCCTCATGCTCTAATTAAGGAAAAAGGAAATAGCTTTCAGTCTCTTGTGCAAGGGCCAATGAACATAAGTCAAACACTCACCTAAAAAGATGAAAACACTTCGAAAAGAAGTAAAACAAACATTCTGCTAAATTCCCAGATGTATATTCAGTAATGTTTCTGATATAAAGGCAGTGGATAGGAAAAAGGAAAATAATTTTGTGATGTGGAAGACATACCTTTATAATCCATCCTCAGCTCATTTTATGCATTTGTGATGGAAGGATTTGCTCTGCACTGCTTTAGCAGAGCTCCTAGTGTGGCACAAAATGGACAGTGTCATATCTCAAAAAGCTACTTTCTGTGAAGCATTGTGGATCTCTGGTCACACTTATTTCTGTAGCACCTATTAAATACTTAGGTAAAGTTAGCAAGAGTCAAGGGATACACAGCCCTGTAAGTCTTTATCTGCCTCCTGAGGTTTCAGGAAGAAAGTATTTCTCCTGCAAGTGTTTTGGAAACTCCAAAATTTCTTTCCCATTGAAAACACTTTCTGTCTCCTGTTATTTTACTTGCTTCTACTAGCTTAGTGACAGTGAGTATTCATCACATTTGTACCAAAGAAAGAATAAAAAATGCATGGCAGAAATATCATTTACATGCACATTTCCAGTTCCATTGAGCATTACGGTTAGCGATTGCAATCAAGGGTTGTTCATTAAACAAGCCAGCTACCAGTTTTTTTCAAGTCTAGAGACTGCTAAGAACACACAAGTTTTTCAATATGAATGCACTTCATTTTATTTGGGCGAGCGAAATTGAAAAAGAGACACTGACAGGAAAGGTATTACTAGACTAAAGATAAGACCTGAACGCTACCACTTCTGATGCAAAGAGATGGCCACTCATTCTTATGCACCGTCTGCCTAAGAGTCAGCTGCAACAGTAATTGAGATGCAATGGTATGGATAAGAAACGTAACTCTTTTTATCTATTATATTCTACCAATGTCAGTTCAGTGTAAGACACATTGTTCTTTAGATGTGGATGCCATACAAGATCTATAGCCCCTTCTATCTTGTTATGCAAAATACCAGACGAGTTCAAAAATAGAAAGTAAATGATAGTTTCTTTTTTGAGTGTGTTTTATTTGTTGATCATTTACTGGGAAAGTACTGAACAATTCTGCTGAAACGCATTGGTCTGAAAATACTTTACTGCTATGAGCTGTGTTACATACCAGGACAAAGTAAAGAATTCCAAAATCTTTGCAGGTTGTGCCTATGTAATACCTTCAGAAAAAAATGCAGTACTTTTGCACCATTATGCATCTTAACATTGTTCACAGAAAAATAGATGTAATTATGTCCAAAGTAAAATTATGTTGAGCATAAATAATTATCATACATATTGTTATCATTAGCAGTGCTAAAACTTAATTTTTAAGAAACACCTTTTTATTTATAGAACTCAGGGAACCTTGCTTATTGCCCCCATTTCACAAATATAAGACCTTGGGAACTTTGAGATGCAGTCTTTCTTGAGGTCATACAATGTGAGACTCTGGGACACAACTTAGGCCTTGCAGTCCTATCAGGTGGTAGACAACAAAACTAGACACCTTGATTTTTTCCTTCTTTTAATTTCCATCTATTCCTCCATATATTTTGATCTGCCTCAGTCAGCATTTAGCATAGCACTGCTTCAAATCCTGACTTTCCAGGAACACAAATGTTTTTTATCTGGAACTGCTGTTCTTCATGCAAGACCGAGCAACTACAAGAATAAACACACTTAACCTCAATTTGTGCGTGAAGAGTCATCCTCTCCCTGCTGTCCCAAGTACCAATAAAGTGTACATCTGGAAAAATGAGATGAAAAATTACTCCAAAACTGGAGATACTGTCCTGTCTTTTTCTGGCAGGATAAAAATTTTAACTACTATTGCAGTTTCTTCTCTTGGTCAGAGTGCATAATGTCGTGATCATAGCTACAAAAGTAACATTTTCTAAATAATTTGTATTTGTTGTGTATCCACTGTCCCTCTAAGCAGCACCTTTACCTCTCACCCTCACCTGGTCTAATAAATGCAGCCTTTTGCACTGACAGAAGACAGTAAACACGTAAAAAAAAATAAAATAAATCCAAGCCATACAGAGTTACACTTTTTAGGGAGGAAAAAAACCCCATAGTGATTGCCCAGTGGCAGATGATATCGGCAGAATGCCATAACCATCTTTTTATCCCCCCCCACACTTCATTTTGAATATCTGGTACTGCCAGAACTTGCTTTAACAGAGTAGAAATTTCCCTGCCAGCTACAGCTCTCGAAAACTTAAACCAACCACTCCAACTCAACTGGATTAATTATAATAAGGTTATAACTAACCCAAGGATCTTCAGCTACCAGCTACACATCTTTTCACTGCACAGGTACCTCTGGAAATGGAAAAGTTGTACCTCCCTGTACAAGTATGGTCACCTGCAATCTGGTTGAAGCAAGCAAGAAGCATCATCCTTTACTCTCACAAAAAAGGTCTATAATTTGCAGTGTGAGCTCCATAACAAGGTCTTTGCATTACATTTCACATCACAACATCTTTTTCATGCCCTTATAAAGTCCCCCATGCCAGACAGCAATGCCAAATTTTGAGGTCCCAATATCTTGGCGCTATCAAGTGAAGGATGATTGAGTGAATGTAGTAACCAGTGTCCACCAGCCCTACACAACCTCTTCCTAAGCTGGGTGTTTTGCTTCACATGAAGAAATGCCATTAAACTGGAAAGCAGCAAACACTGTGTTGTTTTGCCTTGTGGCTAATAGCAGAAAGGTTTTCTGTAGTTGGGATTTCAAGGGTAAGGGTCTAAGAAGCAGGAGATCTTTTAAAGCTCCTCTGCCTATAGTTTGCTGAATTTCCATTTTTGAGACAAAATGCAAAGGCAGTTTCATCATCTATTCATCTGCTAAAAAAGGATCAGCCAACTCATTTTTCTGCATCACTGCGATACCTAGGAGTTTGGAAGTACTTCTCTAAAGTTTCATTGTGCATTTTTTTACAATTAGCACAAGAAATTAGTTACGAGCTTTTTCAGAGTCAGAAGAAAGTATCAGTGAATCAGACACAAATCTGCAATTACTGGTGGCAGGACAATAGACACCATATGATTTCTCTGGCTAAGCAAAAGCCAAATGGAATGGATGAAATAAATAGCTTACATCAAACACATAGTCAGATTCCAGCTTATCTTCCTGTTCATGTCTTTACGCACCTCAACATAGAAGAAATTTCATTTTTTTAAGTAAACAAACACATAAAGAAACCAACTAAATTAGAAACTCCATGGAGTCAGCAGATTATGAACATGTCATTTTTTTCTCTAAGCATTTTCTTTCCGAACTGAATTTAATTCACCTGAAAAAATCTACACATGGACTATCTTGAACTCTCTGGAGGAGAGAAGTTGCTCAGTCACGACTATGACACTCTTTCAGCCAGGTTTTAATTTGACTTAAATCATTTTATTAATTTGACTTAAGGCAAACACAAAAACATGCTAAGAGAGGATGGGATGGTTTTCAAAATCAGTAAATATAAACACATTTTAAAGAAAAAAACAAACCTTTCCTGTCTTCAGTTAAATGTAATACATGAAGAGATAAAGTTACAACAATGAACTATCACCTTTTTTTTTTTCCAAAGGCAAAACCTTGTAATTTGTCCTCAAGGAAAATCAGCAGCTTCCACATTGCTCAGTTTTCTGTCCTTGAGACATTTATGGCAAAATTAAGCCCTGTGAGGCCCCACAATGTAGAAACGCCCAAGTGCAGGTGTGCCTGTGGATATTTGTCAAATTTTTTTCAACATTTCCACCCTGTGGCTGCTTATCTAGACCGCCCTCTCTTTTCTATATTAATCTTTGTTTATTCTTCTCTTTGGCAGTGAGAGGGAAGAACACTCACATGCCCCTGTTTATGGTCCTCTGGATCCCACCCAGTAGCTGTGCTTTGACTCAACAAATTTCAGGAAAGTCAGTGCTGAGAAGAAATGTGCAACTTTCCAGCCACATCGCTCTGGAAGGAAATGAGCTGTGCTCTGTAGGGAAAAGGAAATTGCTTTGGAAGTCTAGACCGAACCCTTCCTTTTCCATCCCTCCTCCTGTTTCCCCTTGAATATATTTAAGACAAAACAAAAGGAAGTTGGAGAATGAAAAGGAACGATTGAGCTTTCCATCTCTGTGCGTAATAAAAACACAACTGGATGTGGAGCTAAACATCAGCTAGAGGAAAGGTAGGAGAGACACAGGACTACGGAAGCATCTCAGAGACAAGGACGTTGGCAGCATATGGTATAGCAAAATGGGCATAAGCCATGTGGTGAGAGGCAATATACTGCAAGCGGCCATTCTGATCCTCCTCTGAGGTTGGATGTCTTTAAAATACAGTAAGTAATGCAGCTGTTGATCTAGTTGCCTAGAACTGTGACAGTGAAAGAGAAAAAGCTGCAAGGTATTTAGTAAACTCCCCGTTTTCAGACTGCCCCCAAATGAACGCAGTAAGAAAAGCAGGTGTGAAATAGGATTGGAAGAGCAGATAAGCTTGAAACAACCAAATGAACTCAGGTGAATTTTAAAAGAAGCCCACAGAGACTCTGTGAACTAAGACGGAGGAGAGAAAGGTCAGACAGATTGACCAACAAGGCCTCAATCTGGCAAGAAAGCCCAACAATAAAAATAATGGAACAAAATTATTAGGGGTAAAAATTATAAATATATTATAAAAGAAAATCAAGAAATCACCAGGTAAGTTTGGTACTCTGTGATTCAACTGTGGACCAGGTAATATTGATAATACACAGAGCAAGTTAAGCAACTTTTCCTGAATCAAGAAGGAAAAGAAGGATCAAGAGAATGGATGGAGAAGTTTCTGGATATTGAGGAAGGATTACCAAGGTGGAAAAAAGTCTGACTATAAATTTAGAAAATATTAAATGTTATGTCAGAGGAATTTTTAAAACAAATCTGCAGAAGGAGAACCAGGGAAAGCAATCCTATTTAGGAGAAAGCAAGAAAATACAGGTGCCAGTGGGCATTTAAACTAAACTGCAGCATAGACAATCACTGAGTTTCACTAACTTGCTTTATTTCCTGTTTAAATGAAAGGATATATTTTGTTTGAGTTTGTTTGGTTTTGATAAGGAGCAACAAAGGCAGAAAGAGTGGGAAACTGATCCATCACAAAATCCTTTTGGTGCACACCTCGGGAATTCAGCACAATTTGAGTACCCTGAATTCCTGCTGCAGACTTACTGCTTATGTGACCTTCCCCTTCCCTGTACAGGGAAAGGAAATCAGAGTTACATCAAGAGAACAGTGAGGCTGCAAGATCACAAATTTTTATTACTCAAGATCAGAGCTCAGGCATTGCTCTTGGTCTGTGTTCTCACAGAGATGCAAATCAATACACATGGCAGCACTCTCAGCATCTTCTGTCCCACTGCCTAAGGAAAAAAACCGAAAAGACAATACTTTGAACCACCCTTTACCCCCGCTGGCACATGTACCATATGGAGCAGGGAGAGAAAAAGGTAAGGAGTGATGGAACAACATATCAGCCAAGAGCTCACAGAAAGGAGTGCTGCAAATGTCTGCTAAAATCACACCACTCATATCTTGAGATTATACTGGACTACAGCATGTGATAGAGATTAATGTTAAGTTTATTAGTTGTGTTACTTTCCAGTCAAAAAAAAAAAAAAAAGAAAAAAGGTGAAGAGGGTTTTGTTTGGTTTTGTTTCAACCAAGTACAGGAAAGAAGTTTTATTCCTTAAGGAAAATTCTCAGGAGTGGGCATGAATGTGAAGATTTTGTGTCTGAATCATCCTGTTAATTCCCTAAATCCCACCATGTGGGATTCAGATAATGTTTTTGGATAGGAAAGTTTTTAAAAAAATATTTTATATTTGTTTTAAAAAAAAGGAAAAAAAAAAGCAAAGGAAAGAAAAAAGTAGTTTACAGCTCCTCCCTTTCTAAAACACATCTGGACCCAGAAAGACTAGTTTTGTTTTTAAACAAAGTCAGCAAATTGCCCTTAAGCTGGTAAATTCCAGTAATTGGCATCAGAGTAATAACAGTCACTCAGTCAGTTTCCCCTTTGCCAGACCAAAAATAACCATTCAGCCAAATCCTTCCCAAAAGTGTTTATTTCAGCTGAAGCCAGTACAGTTAGGTTGCAGACACATCTTTTTCACAGTTGGAAAAAATACACCTCTATACATAGCATTGTTTCCACATCCCTCTCTGTATATTCAGAGTTACCACTAGACATATTATAGATTCTAGGGAATAGATCTTCCAAATAACCAAAAGCATCTCCTTCCTTTCTTGTTAGGCACAGCAGCAAAAGAATTACTTTTATCAGATGCTGCCTGTCAGTATAGGTTTTGTGTTGTTTACAGCATGCTTGTAATGCACTACAGGAAAAATATCCATTTACCCTACAATCACGGAAGCTTATATTGAGTATAGGGACTAATAAATCAACCTAAAAACACCTTTCATATTTATTTGAGGCAGATATATAGTTTCATCCACCTAAAAAGCATGAAATCATCAAAATCACAATAAATTTTCCAGATATTAAGCCAAAGCACTCCTAGCTAACCAACTCGGAAATGCCAAGTGGTAGCCACAACATTATTCAGTGTACTTACAGCATGGACAGCCTGAAGTGCAAAGGTAGTATGAAGCTTGATCCGCACAGTCCTTACAAGGCACCCCATCACAAGGACACTGAGGACGTTGCTGAGAGCAAGGGCTATACAGCAGTATTGGCCTTGGCAGCTGGTAAAGAATGATCCATCTGCCTCTCCTAAGAGAATAAAGACATTACATACAAGAGATTTGAACAACAATAATTTAGAGACATTAAAAACGTATTTCACACCACTGTGGACACTCATGCCCCATCCCAGTCCTTCCAGTCTCGGAGAACAGGAGACTCACATCTCAGTTTCACCCCAACAATATAAACCAGCATTTTTCCCAAAGCCTGGAAAGGACATTGGTGCCAAAGTGGGGGTTGGAGAACAGCATGGAGTTCACAGATATAAAATAACTGTTTCATAACTTATGAAAAAAATTATCTGAGCAAGGCTACTGGAACAAGAATGTTAACTAGAAAGAGCAGATGAAAACAATTTTTCTGCCCATTGTCACTCAGCATAGTGGAAGGAGATGACGGTGAGTCATCAACATAGAATGGGACAAAATCTGAAGGAATACTGGATATAAACCCCAAGAGATAAAAACCACGGTAAGCTACTGGTGAATCCCAATGAAGTCACTACCAAAAGGAACTGATCTTTAAACTCTGGACTCCAAAATATAACACTTTTCTTGAATTACATAGTTTTAAGTTAGCTTTAAAAATGTAGTAGGAGACTAAACATTTTCATTTGTTACAATTCCTATTCTAAAGATGGAGAACAGAGCCACAAAATTTCAATAAAATTAGGCAATATTGTAGTTGTTCTATCTCTAGAATTGTATTTGCATAGGCACATGTGTACCTGTAGGTGCATAGTATAAGCCAATTTATTACATTTACACACAAACTGTATAAAGTTTGCTTCAGACCTGAGAAATGGCTTGTGCTTCCAAAAGATATTTTTCTCCATTAATTCATTTAATAGAAAACATTTCATCTCTGATCCATATAGTGTTCCACACATTACTTGCATTCTAGTGGTATTTACATACATAAAACACACACTTATTCTTCTCTCCTTCCTTTCAATTGTTTAACCTACATCAGTTGAGCGAAAATAATTACACAGTACCAAATCATAAAAATCAAGTATCTACACTTTAAAAAAAAAAAAAGTAAAAAGAAAAAAAAAGTAAGGTATTCTTACTAGCCCACTTGTCTTCCTAAGCAACAGTTTTAAAAATACATATTCAATTTCACTGTAAACAAAATGGTAGTACTTATCTTTTGTACATAAGGAAAGGATAAAACCTTCACACTGCAACTCTTAAAAGCCTCATTATTTACACTCTGGTGTCATAAACCAGCAATAAAATATTTTAGAGATAGCCATAAAACTGTGATACAAGTTCAATCTTCTCAAAATCCCTGCTTCAACTCAGTTGTTAGAGTCTGAGAAGAATTATTTAGATTTGGTCAGTGTCAAAGTTCACATGTAGTCCAAACTTTTCCAAAGTTTGCCCATTTTCTGATGGAGACTGTGAGGGGCTGGACATTTTGCTGCAAATGTTTTCATCTAAAGAAATGTCCATCACTGAACCCAAAACACTCCGAGATACATGAAAATTTGGGGCAAGACAAAGAAAGGCAGGACTCTCACTGAACTTTCATGTAGATTTGTGGTGGGCTGTGATGGATGTGGAATTCAGGGGCTGGTCCTGAAGTGGGGTTTGCCCCAGCTCTTCGGATTTCACTGCTTCCAGAGCCTGCACCTCTGGGGTGATCAAGCAGTACACCAACTAAATTAAAAATTTCCCCAGCATATCTGAAATGTGGTAATCTGTGAAGCCTCAGAGTCTACCCATGAACAGATCCAGTGTATCTGAGAGTGGAAGCCAAGAAAGACCCCCTAGGATCTGACTCCTGCCTTGCCATTTCGGTTGTCAGAAGACACTATCCCCAGGACTAGAGGTCTGTAGGGCAGCTAGCACTAACTCCATGGGGATGGATGACATCTCAGTGCCTTTACAGAAGGTGCTGTGCCTGCCTTACTGCTACTTCTAGACAGTCTCTGTACAGGAAATGTGTTTGTTTTGGCTGTCTGGCTTTAAGTTTCAGGTTCAAACAATAAATTAAAACCAAAATATTACTCCAATCCAAATCAAAGTGAAAACAAAAATTAAAAACACACAAGTAAAGTGTCATATACACCAGAAAGCTTATTTCAACTTGTTCTCTAACAGGACTAAGTAAATAGGAGGAAGAATGGAACAATCCACATTCATAGCATACTTCACCAATTAATCACAACAAGTTGCATTTAAAATTATTTGGGGCTTGAATCTACACTCACTGCAGTCAGCTAGAACTTTGCATTTTATCAGTGGGGACATAAGAAGATCAGGCATTGTAGAAGATGAAGCAGTGAGCTATGACAATTCAACATACTATTACAGAAAATACCAAGCCTAGATCTCATAGTAAGGTGTTTAGACCCAATCCACAAGCAGCACAGTTGTTGTTTATAAATAACTCACAACCAGTGAGAGATTATCTTTGATTCTTCTGTTGACTCACTGAACTGGAGCGAAGATATTTGTCTATTACTGCAATGATTTATCAGTAGGCTATTACAATAAGTGAGCGGATGTCATACACCAGAAAATAAGTGTGGGAAATTAGTACTCATTGTTACATAAAATACTAAGGCAAAAGCTTGGATTTTGGTTGTCCTAATATTCACCCCTTTACTTGACCACAGGAAGTAGGTTACAAAATACAACCTTGTCCAGTGAGAAATATTAGTCAGGAAAGGCATAATAATTCAATTACTCTTATTGCTTCTTTCTTCAAATAATAAATTAATTTTATCAAATGTATACACTTTTTTCTCCATTTCCAGAAGACTAGGGTTGTGTAATTTCTTTTAATTTATTTATATTATGGTTATGAAACTTTGAAGAGTCTGCTAGGATTTCTTTGACTAGACAAGCATCAGTGATGACCAGATACAGATTTTAGAAGGTTTTCCTGCATGCTTCACAGTCACATGGTGTGGTTTTGTTTTTCAGTTGTAGGTTACAGTCAGCTTGGAAATCAGCATAGTCAGTATTGCAGGATATTCAAGATTCCTGGAAACCTCTAAGAACCATAACTTGTCCAACCTGGATTTGGGAATGTGCCTACCTGTTTAACCCCAAGTACAAGACCTCACATCTTTATTACACAAAACTTTAATCAAGCATTTAACTTTGAACATGTATTGAAGCGTTTTGCTGAATCAGGAAGGATCTGGACCTTTTTAAAGAGCAGCATTGTTAACTGACTGCGAAGATGTTACACCCTGCAACTAGGCTCTTAATGAGCCATGCCTGCTGGCAAGCAGCTCTGATAGCACACTGCAGCCAGCTGGTCTTCAGCAGCAAGGCACACGGATTGCTGCATTACTAATGGGGTAATGGGTACATAACCCCCCTCAAATAACTGCAGTACAGGTCTCTGCTTGTTCCAAATATTCTCGTTCCTGTGCATACCTGGCCACTAGTCACTGTAATTAAAAAATAAAATAAAAAAAAAAATTAAAAAACCCCCAACAAAACAAAAAAAAGCACCTCTCCTTTTTAGAGTCATCTATAAACCAACACTGACGTGATTTACTTAAATGGTGAGCTTTATGGTGGAAGAATATACAAGGCAATAAAACATATTTTACTGCTGGTTAAGCACTGAAACAAAGCTGAGACATTTGATAACTTCAGGGGGGTTGCTGGTGAGGGTATTTTAATGCAGTGAGCACTCACAAAAGAAAAGGAGACAGAAAATTCAATTATCATGATTGTTTCCTTCATGTTGTTTCATCTTTCAGAGCTGCACAGAATTGCAGCAGTCACTTTTCTCAGGCTTTCTGCAGATGTCAGTACCAAGGACGTGCAGTTTGGGCACAAACTTAACAAAGAAAGGTTTTGAAAAGTGTAAGTATGTTTGAGGCCAAGTAAATAATTGATCAAAGCCACATCCTTACTGGAAAAGGAATGCTATGATTAGGAAGTATGTTTCCAGAACAGTTGCCTTAGTATCTTCAGCAACCCAACTTTGGAAAGCTGAAGAGATTACACTTGGCCATGACGCAGGCATGTGCAAATCATTTGACTTCAAAGAAGTTAAACCCACTACAGCAGCTCTGAATTCATCCTAAATGTTGAATTACCCATTTTGTGCATGTAGATATTGCTGTCCAACATTGTGGATATTATTCTGAGAAGTTAAATTACCTGCTTAAGAAAAGTGCTTCATAGTGTCAATAAAGATTTTGATGGTGTTTGTCAAGGGAATGTTTGCTATTTCTAGGCTATGATTCAGCAAAATTCTCTAATCACAGACTGCCAAATTACAGAGCCTGAAAGTAAAAGAATCTCAAAATAATGCAGCTCCTGTAGGCTAGTCCAGATTAAAATCAAGCTTCTCACACTCTTCTCCTCATATAAAAAGCAAAGTCAGAGGAATTTAAGGAAGACTCCATGTAATTTTGTTTTAACCATAACAGAATAAACACCTTTATTCCTACTCCTTCTTCCCAAAACTCTTCTCAGGTCAAATTTTTACTGTGTGCAATCTCTGTGTGCTCTCCATGCTCTCTCCATACACTGCACTCTGCTTTTCTACAAAATAAAACAACATGGGCCTTCACTTCAAGTTGGAACTTTTATACAGCATTGCCATACAAATGAAAGAAAATATTTTAGCAGTTTAATACGGTGTTCCAGCTGACGTTGCTGCTTACTTTGGATGAGTAATTGGTCTATAGTCTCTGGTTACAAACTTTTACATGACTTAAAGAAATGCAAAGGATAGTTAAAAAAAAGAAAATTTGGGTACGTACTGTGTGAAAATACTTTTCCAAACTGTTCTGAAACCATAGGTCAAATACTGGAGTTGCTATTACTAATAATTTATAACGTACCTCAGATGCGCAAAGTTAGCTTCAACCCTTTCAGCTGCTGTAGAATAGTTACACTTCAGCACAAACTGTACAATTTTGACATGTTTCTGTTACCTTATATGTGGCATCTTGAATAAGGCCATTGCTGTTAATAATAATTTATTCTGTGTGTGAAGAATCCTTGTAGAAATTCACAAGTAATGGAACACATCAGAAGACTATCAGATGTGACATGATTTTCTTTCGTCAGTTTTGAATATGGAGTTGCTTTGGGTATATTGTCAGAATCTCTTAAGTAACATGTGACAAGGTGGCATATGCTCTCTTAATGTCACTTTATTCAATACTGTAAATCAAGTTTCTTGTTGTTCCTTATGATTTTCAGCAGTAGTTTATGCTACAGAAGAACAGTGTAGATTTCTGGTTCTTCAACCATCTCCAGTGTCCTGTAAATGACATCTGAAGGATGAAAACAGTGTCAGCTCTTCTATTGCCACAATATTTAGAAATCTACTCACACATTTAAACAAATTCTGAGAGACTTAAATTAAAACAAACCTGAGTACTTGTGGTTTTCTTAGCCCACAACCAACTTCCCAGACTTTCAGTTTGCAAAAGTCATCAGAATGTTAATAATTCTTCTCCCTCTAACCACAGATACTCCTTTGCCATTTATTTGTCTTCTTGTAAACACATTTTTTGTTTCAATAAAAAGCAGATACATCCCACACATCTAATTAGCATGATCACAGTACTTCAAACCCACCTTTAATCAAAACTATAATGTCCAGACTATTTTTATATGCACCTACCACAAGTATATACCCACAGGAGTATCTCTGCCGTTTTCAGCTGTAGTGGGGAAAGTTGCATTTTTCACACATCCCTTTCTACTTATCAATGAATAATTTTTCTCTATATATTTAACCTTCATATATACCTAATACTTAGGACTTAGAAACAATGGACAGAGATGAGGTATGATGAAAGTAGGTCATTCTGGTATGACAGTGTTTACATCATGTCCCAATTTAAACATGATCCCCAGGTTTACCAACGTGCTCATCTTCCTCCTCTGCACAGGAGGATCCAAATCTGGGGTAGCATGTCTGATTCCAACATATTTAAATCATCTGCTCTTTTTTGCATTTGCTTATTTTAGGCTACAAAAAAATTCCTCCTTTCCCTGTCCTTCTCTACTCACACCACCTCCTTTCCTACAGGTTGCTTTTCCCTCACTGAGATTCCAGTGGGTCTTGTGCACAGACATACATTGATTAAAGCACAGAAGTACTTGGGGGTGGAAGGAGTGTCATAAAGAGATGATTGTAAAGCTACCAGTATTTTAAGCAAAGCTTTTTTTTTTTTTTAATTACCCCCCCCCCACACACACACAGTAGACCCTGTTAAACAAGTGTCCCTTTTCTCCCTCATGCAGCCTGACTCTGTGCTGCCCTCGCTCCTGACATTACTGCAAATCTCATGACTCGAAGACGCAATTCCCAAAGAGAAAGGCTCAAATGAGAATGTCATGACCAGTTGACCACAAATGCTACCATTATTCATCATTCGGCTGAATTATTCCTGCCCACCATGGATCAAATCATTATGCAAAGGCATGAGCTAAGAATATGGGAAATGACTGGCAAAAGGTCTCTTTAAGAAGCATGCCAAATTTCATTGATTCATTTAATGAACAAAGCATGTCTATCGAGGTAATCTTTATATATTCCAAGTATTTTAATGTTAAAAGGAGTCTGGGTGTTTATTTCTGAACTTCCATGCACACATTTCCCTGACTTATGTTTTCAAAAGCGAGGACTAGATATTATAATAACAACAACAAAAAAAAAGAGATTCAGCTCTGTTTTTTCCATAACTTCATACACTACTGCAGCCATTTCTCTTGGCAGTGACATTTAAAAATCTCCAAGAAAGACCAGAAACAAGGTTGATTTTAAGTTCTTTAAATTTTCTTTTTTAAACTGGAACATTGTCAGCCTCATGTTTAGAAGAATATTTAATCTTTGTCAGTCCACTTCTTTTTTCTAGGATCTCTTCAAGGAAGTAAGTTTATAAATCAAAGAAAGTATCCACTAACAAAAAACATGAAGAAAAACCTTCCTCAAGGGAAGACTTCTTTTCAATTAGAGGAGACTAATCAAAAAGAAAATGACCGCAACTCATTTTTGGGGCACCACCACTTGAAGATCCAGTTAGCAATTACCCACGTACATAACAACAAGCCACACACAGCTTGAATATGCTGGAGCTGGACCCACATGGTATTGCAGCTCAATGATTTCATGGCAATGATGTCACCCTGATGCCTGGGATCATAGGGGATGGATAATTGTGCTAGGCTTTGACACACACACATAGTGAGGAATCCTGAAAAACTGTTATCACCCTCATTTTATCATTACTGACATAACTGAAGGTAAGCAGACGAGACATGAAGGGCTAAAGAGCAAAGAGACCACAGCTTGAGATGTACATGTGCTGCATCCCATGTGCATGGCCAGCATCAGAGGATGATGAGATAAAGGAGTTACATACCCCTGGTTTCCCACAGAAACATAGGATCTGAAATGAAGCCACCAAGGATCCCAGATTATGAGGACAAGCATATTGTACCTGACTTCAAAGTGACTAAGCACAAAGCCTCCTGAAAACACCAGTTTGCTTTGCCAAGGAACAGCATAAGTAGCACAAGTTTTGCTTTTCCCCTTTCTGCCTCCATGTACTGTGTCCTGGACATGTCCCCTGCAGGAAGAGGCATGGAGCAGAGTTGCTGCAGGAAACACACAGGAGAGAAACAGCAGCAGCCACAGTACAGCTCCCCCAGCCAGCGTGGGCCTTCACCTTGCACTGGAGCTCAATTTAGCCTTGGTAAGTTGTTAAACAACCACCTGACTACAGTCAAACCCTCTCAGGGGCCAAGACTAAGTGTATTATTGCACATTTATGCAAGGCAGGTCTCAGATTTGAAAGTATGTTTATGTAATAAAAGGTAAAAAATAAATTTACAGCACTTAGAGATTAAGTGCATATAGCTTCAGATAAATACCAACTCCCAAAGAAATGGCTTAATGCTTAAAATATTTTGACAGCATGGCACGTTGCCCACAGGCCCCACAGGTTGCTTGGAAAGAAGAAGGAGGAGAAACAAATGTACAGCAAACATTTTGTTAATATATTCATTTTACCTATACCAGCCAGTTTGGCTTGATTCAGCAAGCCCAGGAAAGAGAGCAGGAGGTACAGAGAGGGAGAAGAACCTTTAAAGTTGCACTGATTGGTTGCATTATTCAAGGTTTATATCATGCTCTGGTTTCTAACCCTTTAGCCATGCTAACCATTTGCCAGTAAAACACACCCAGCAGTGTCCACAACAAAGAAAATGGACCTCATAACAGCATCTGGAAATGTGACTTGCTTCCTTCATCTGAAGGTGGTACTAAGAGACTGGGGGGCTCTCCCAGCTGTGCTGCATCCTCAGTGCACACTGAGGCTCTGGGAGGGGGCAGAGGGGAAGAAGAAGGGTCAGAAAGCAATAGCTGCTCTCCCTAACCTGGGAACAGAAGATGTGAAATACTGTGCACATCACGAAGGCAAGCAGCCTACACAGCATGCATGGAAATTAATGTTTTAGGATAGCAAAAACTACACTGTGATAAGGTTGTTTAAAGGCCACCCACAGGTCTAGCAAATAACGGGCATAGGGAGAGATGGAAGCAGTTGCTTATGCCAAAGGAAAGGAAAAATGTCTTGGAGAAAAAAAACCAAAATCACCTCCCATCCCATTTTTCTTTTGCTCTTCTGTTATGTTGAAAAGAAAAAACCTCATATTTGGTAATCCTGCTATAGTATTCCTAGCAAGAAGGGATGGACAAAGATTGGGGAATTCCATTTACCCCAAAGGTTGGATTTTGTTTTATTTCAATTCTCTTTAGCTTGTGGGTTTTTTTGCCTAAGGCTTTGAACTTTTTTTTCTTTAACGTTGCAGAAAACCCTATAGAAATTAAGTCCAGGTTTAACCCCTATGCCAAGATCTCCGCCTCTGTGCTTCACACACTGCTCCTTCCGTGCACGCCTCACTGACCCAAAGCTCTGCTGGGCTGCCCTGCTGAGACCCACCTCCCACTAGTATTGCAGCAATTATTCATTTCCAATATTATTCTGAAATCAAAAAAGCTAAATTAACAAACTGCAGCAAAACAGGAATATTTGAGAGCAGGGCAAAATGGTTGATTTTTCACACTTCATTGGCCATTTTTGCTGCCTGGACAATCTTTTACCTCTTCCCTTCTGCAAGACACCATCCTCCTTCTCAGTGTCTCCCTCTTAGGAGGGCTTGCAAAAGACCCCAGGGCAGCACAGCGCAGATGCCAGTGCCTGACCTCCATCCATCAGTAGCCCGTCAGTAGCCTGACCTCCATCCATCCTTAGCCAGGCACGATATGTGAATGAGGTTTGGTGCCAGTTTCCATGGCAATGCAACTGCACAGTGAATGCACGCCTCACACAGGGTTGGTTTTTTCACAGAGATACACGAAACAATAGGACTAAGCTTAGACATGTAGTTGAGCTTAAGGCATGTAAGGAGTTACCACTGTCACAAGAAGGCAGAGAATTTAATTTCTTTCTAATGTTTTCCCATGACTACCTCTTTTTTTTCCTGCAGCAATCTGTCCTTTCTAAGCAAGCATGGAAGAGCACCACTTTAACATCTCATACGTATGTGTGGTTGTATATAGTCATACATGCATGTAGACAAGAGAGACCATGCGGTCTATATATGGTCAAACAGTATTTCCAGTGACCCCTCTTTACCCTCTAATGTCTGAGAGAGTTTCTTAAGGGCTTTCCTCAGAACCACAAAGCCGGTGCTTTAATTCCTGACCTATTTCCAAAGCTCAGCGAAAGCCAGCACAGATGTATGTTCACCACAGAAACATCCTGTGATTTTTCAAAGCAATTTAAAAAAAAAATAAATCTGAAGTTGCAAGGCTAAGCACTCTGAAAGCTCTTGGATCAAAAAAGTAATTAGGAAAAAAATAGTTATTGTTTGTTTTAATGTTTTCCTTTTTAAAATAAAGTGATTTTCATTAGATGAAAGAGCTTAATGGTTTGAACAAAAATCTATGAGTTTCAAACCTCCAATATGGGTATAGCATTTGATAGCCAATTGCTTCCTAAGCTCATGGAAGGGCAGAAAACCTACATTGCACAAGACATGCTGCTCAAATGGATGAGCATCCCTTGGAGACTAGCACGGGTTCCTAAATTTAGGGCATGCAGCATTCCCCAACATTAGGTAGAATTTATATGTTTTCTCAAGTCATAAAAGTATTTTCCTCTCTTGGCAATACTGGACTGTAAAGATCTTTTGCCAGAGCTGAATATCTTACTCAACTCTGCCACTAACAAACATACTTTCCAGGGCCTTTTAACTCTCTCATATAACTGTCTTCCACAAATGCCAGACATCAAAGACTAATGTTGCCTGACGAGCCATAACTGACACAATGACAACCAAGTATCTCATATCATCATAATTTTTTTTTAAGCAGCATGGCAATCTTTCCAGTTATATACACTTCCTTTAAACATTTCACTTTAAACTCAATGAAATGAATTTTAAAATTGGCAGTTTAGTATAATGAAGCATTTGTGAGAGCTGCAACGTCTTTTTCTCATTTTCCCCTAATCAGCTCCCATAATTTGCACTTAATTCAGATTATCAATGTACCACTACTATAAAGGGGAGAAAATTGCTTCATTTGATTGTGAAAGATTAAAAATACTGCTCAAAACCTAGTGGGTAAAATATGAATGCACAAAATAATCAGAAAACCTCCACACCTGGGCTGAGAAAGTGGACATGAATGTATGGAAAGTTCCCAAAAACCTTCCTCTCTTTCTTTTGCATACTGTATGGAAGAGCATGCCAAACCCCAAAGAAACATTCCTGCTTTGGGGGGAGGAAGCAAACCACATGCTTTCCATAAATAGCACTCTCCTCCCTTAAGTAAACCTTGTGCACTCAGCCTGTGACTATGTTATGTGACTATGTTATGTTTAAATATTTTGTTAACCTTATGCTATATTCTCAGCATAGCAAAAACCAACACTGCAAAACATCTGCACCCAAACAAGTTATAAGTGGGTGTGCTTAAAAGGCAGCTTTTCATCTGTTTAGAAAAAGGGGTGCCCTCCCTAGGAATGCAGCCTAATTCATCCTAGGTCATCTCGAATGGCTCGGCTCAAAGGTCCCGCTATTTACCCACAGCTATAAGAAATTGCCCGGCTACACTGCCTTTATAATGAAGCTGGCTTACCCTGCACAAGGGAAAAAAAGAATAGTATCAAAAGAAGCAGTCTTACTGCTTACTGGGGGTTTTAAATGAAAAATCATCTGAGCAAGCCACTATCCAACGAAAGAGGTGGAGGAGGTTCCTTTGGACACATTATACTATTTAATTAATTAAGACACATACTAGAAACTGTTTGAGTGCAAACACACAACTCGACTGAAATGACAAGCTGGTTTTGTTGCATCTGGGAAGACACAGGCATCGCAAAAGACCACGTTCAGTCTCCTACAGAAAAGGCAAACATCCCCCATTAAATTCTGCATTGCCTCACAATACCCTCAGCCACAGAGTGGAGCAAAGGCCAGAGGATGTTGATAAGAAATCAGCACCCACCCAGACCTCCTCTAACTCTGACCCTCAAAAGTGAATGAATTAGCCCTTTACACATTTGGACAGGCCACTCTGAAGTCTATATATCATATATATGTCTTCTTTTCCACTCCCTTGTAAACAAAACATCAGTCTTGCTTTTAAAATCTTGATGTTGGGGAGATTAAAAGTAGGGCAATACGGAGATTACAATGGCAAATACACTGAGCCTTACCATTCAGTTTAGGAATTCTGGGTTACAAAAAGCATACTGTGGGCAATGCAGTATAAAGAGGCAGAAGCAGAGATAATCAGATAGGTCACACAAAAAAAAAAGGAGAATATAAACCAACAACCACATGTCTGAATAATTAAATTAAAATAGTGGAAATTGTCAGCTTCTGATTTGTCTGTATCACAGACACAGCTATCAACAATAAGCTTACTTAAAAATAATGGTGTGTAAAATAATTCTATCAACTCCTTATTTGAATTGGAGGAGGATTCAGCCATATAATACACATAGATTGTTCTTCCAGTATTTTCCTCCATAGAAAATGTCTACAAGGCTAGACCCAAGAAAATAAAAACTAAGAGTCATAACTCATCATAACAGAAAGATAGCTTGACTTTTAAAACTAAATTAGAAAAACATTCACAAAACCTCCAAGCAAAACAACAACAAAACAAACAAACAAACAAAAAGCAAACCAAACACACCACAGAAGTAAAGCCCCCTGCAAATACTGCTGGCAAATTATCATTCAGCAGTTGGCTATCTCAAATTTCTAAAATCCAGCAGCCTACGTGGTCTCCCACCACATTTGCCTTCGTGGGTTACACAGACCAACAAAAACTTTCACTTTGCTCTAGTAATATTTCAGTTAGGGTCACAAATGATGTTACTTCCCTTATCTTCTTCACCAATTTTCCCATAAAGGAGGGGAAGAGTATTTAAACCATTGCCTAATAAAATAGCTATTTGGAGACCAGGAATGTGTTGACTTTGCTAGAGTTGACTGTGATCTGAGCTCATTCTTTGCACTTCCTGCCAGAGGTCTACACTGGTACCTGCCATGGCTGCACAAATGGCTGTGAAATGACCCAAGGCTTCTTTAAAAAAAAAAAAAAATGTTTCAGTGTGCTCTTGATACATGCTGCTAAGGCAGACCCCACAACAGCCCCAGAAGGGTACACTGCAAGTCAAATTCTTCATACATTTTAATTACAATTTACACAAAGTGAAAGGCAGGTTAATAAGCTCAGTTCATAAAAAAGAAGTGGCATTCTTGTATGGAAGAACAGGGGACTTAGCCTTCAGAGGGCTGATCAGAAAATATATATTATGTACAAGAGTCACCTGTAGTCCTTAGTTGGAAAAGAGGGGGAGCAAAAGGGGCAGGAGATGGAGAAAGAAACAAGGGACCTTATGTAATAAATTTTTTTTAAAGAAAATTGTTTCTCATTACACTGGTCTCTCTATACCAGAGCAGCAGATTCAAAAGATTTTCCCCTATGTGAAGTTTTTCAAGACCATCGAACACACACAAATCTGCAGACACAGGAAGTAGAAGAAAAGTATTTCAGGCAGCAGAGCTGGAAAGGCAGTCAATAGGTGCCACCTCCAAATAGTGAGAAAGTGCTCTTTCCTGAGGAACTCACGGCCACCCATATTTAATGTGAGAACATGTCCCACTCTGGCCAATATAAGAACCACTACTACAGCTGCTCACTCAAAGCACTGGGTGGCCCTGAGTGCTTTTAAATGGAAAACATGAACACAAAGATCTGGGTGGTGTTCTGTGTGCAGTGGCCTGAAAAGGAGGGGGAGGTGGGGTTATCCCCTGCCAAACACTGACTCACAGCCCTGTGCCAGG
Source organism: Neopelma chrysocephalum (assembly GCF_003984885.1). NCBI lineage: Eukaryota > Metazoa > Chordata > Aves > Passeriformes > Pipridae > Neopelma > Neopelma chrysocephalum. Next base: position 28,425,382 of record NW_020897695.1, read on the forward strand.
GAATTCCATGCAGAGCACTGTACACTGAGGTGCAGAGCTGAGCTGGGCTGTGCATCAAGGAAGCACCACCCCAAACCTCCCAGTAACACCACCAAAATTACCCAACCATGACATATGCTTTAGCTTGACCTTTCTTACATCATGTTTTGGCTACCTCATGTATGACACTACTGTTTTCAGTAAGCAGAGAGCATGAGAAAGGCACTGTACGCCAGGACTTGCTCTGTGCTCTCTTTCTTACCCTGTCGTCATAGCTCCGTGTCCAGGGGTAATTACTGTAGGTGCCCACCTGCTCCTTGGAGGTGGTTATGGCTTCAATTCTTCATACTAAATTTACTTCTGAATGTGCAGTGGGGAGTAATAACACATGACTTGGTCTATGATTAAAAAGGGATTACTTTTTCCCCACCAAACATGGTGAAAGGGAAATTATGAAGTTGCATCCAGAAGAATATCATTTCCAAATTAGACACCTTCAGTTTTAAAAAACCCTACGAGGTTTTAATTTATTAATGAATAGCTGCTGTCTTTGTAATTTTGTCATACTTATTCCATTACTGTCTGACACTTCCTATTGTCACTGCTTGAATTTTTAAACACTTCCGCATGATTAGTGCTAATCTCCACATTTCATGGAGGGCTGCTAATAAAAGGATAGAGATGCATGAGTGTATAAGAACGATTATAGCTAAACACGTGCTTTAAAGCCCACTCTTAACATCTCTCAATCTCTAGCATTTCTCCCTTCCTCCTAACTCCCAGCTTCTGAAGGGGGGGGGGGAATTAAAAAAATCCCCCTTTATTTTGGACTTCAATGGGATTTATTCCTGATCAAGAGAGAGAATGAGAACTCCTTCTCAGAGCAAAAGGACTCCCAGAACAGGGTGCAAAGATGCAGGGTTCTTGCATGAAACAAACATTGGCAAGCTAACAGAAAGCTTCATATCTTGATTTTTCTTTCAGAAAGTCTTGTAGAACAGGTACAACAAGCTATTGTGAATAGCTGCTTTGAGGATACAACCTCGCAATAAACAACCTCTGATTTAAACACAGGACTATGTTCACCTAGGCTGTCTTTTATTTGTTTATTCCCAAGGATTTCAACACCTCTTTTACCCTTGATTCTCTGTAACCCAGATTTTCAGCAGGTAAGTACAAAGACCTTATGCAATTGAAAGCACTGCTAAAGCATCTATTTTAATTCATATTTTCTTAAAATCCTACTCTCTACACCTTGTAAGAACAGCCAAAGAACTCCTCTGTAGCATTACACATTTCACTGGTACCTAAACCAAGCGTACTGACTGTACACACAACCTGTGATCTCTGAAGACACCGAACTGCAGCAGCCTCTCATGTCACCACTGACACTAAATAACATATATTCACATCAGAGTATTTATTTACAAAGTTCTGCGTGCAGAACCAGGGCTCCCATGTGTGCCCAGCAAGTGTCTCCATACCCTCATGCCCACCCTTTAGGGAGGGGAGCCTATCCCATCACTTTTTTGTCCCACCCTGTTTTGCTTCTTTCAGTCTTTTCTTTCTACCTCCATGCTGTCTTTTCATCTCTCCTAACACCCCTGGGGAAGGGTCCCTGACTCCTCATCCCTCTTCATGCACTGTCACCTTCCTATATATTCCCCAGCAGCAGCACTGCTCACAACCACCATAAACGAGTTCCCTTTCCCCTCCCTGGGAACAACACAGACTCTACACTTTCCTCCCAGCCTGCTGCATCGGATCTGTTTCCTATCCCCACATTAGGTCACTGTGTGATTCCACACAGACTACCTTAAAAATAGCTTAAACGCATAAAAGTGAGCAGAAAATTTTCTTAAAACGCTATGGAATTTACAATTCTACTGTAAGGATCACAGGGACAAACAACCCTGACTGCTGCTTAAACATGTATATTTTGTGCAATCAATATATGTTCTTCACCGCTTCATTCCAATAGTTTCTCCATGCTGTATGTGCACTGTGGACATTTATGAACAGACAGGGTTTGCTTACATCATGCCACCAGCACTTTGTGGCTTTTCTGAAGGAAAGGACACAAGGCCATGATTCCCTCATGCTCCAGCTATCACTGACCTCTCTAAGTCTGGCACTGTGATTTACAGCAGCTTGACTGTCCCAAGTGGAAAGCACTGCCTGCCTCAGTGCTTGATAGAAAGCTGTTGCTCCCGTGCTACCAGTTTCTGAGATGTGATGCCCCAGCACCCCTAGCTGTCACCATGAACAAAGCATTCCTACGGTTAGAAACCATGTCTCTAGCTGAACTTGTAACTTCTTCCACTGCCAGCCAAAAGTGCAACAGAATCAACACAGTTCATTGCACCAGGTACCAGCCAGCAGACTGTAACCAGGTCAGCCAGACTCATAGCTGCGTAACCACATCATACAGGATATTCACAGAATATTCTGAGTTGGAAGGGTGCCAAAAAGATCATCAAGTCTAACCCTTAAGTGAATGGCCCATATGGGAATTGAACCCACAACCTTGGCATGTCTGAGGTCTGTCATTCGTTGCTAATAGTGATCAAGTAAAGTTTAGTTTTTATCTCATCAGCCATGGCCGCTCAACCGAGATTCCTTAATACCCAACAGCCTTCCCCTGGGAAGCCCTTGATTCCTTTAGCAATTTGCAAGTAACTACTGGTGTGTTGGGCAGAGAAATATTCTACTTTCCTGTGGTCCCCTATATTCAGGCAAATGAGACTCAGCTTATTTTGTATTTCTGTCTTCTGAAATGAAGAGGACCTGCATTATAGTAGTTCTGTTTTAAACCAAATGAAAAGAGGTAGCAGCAAGCATCACTACTAATCAGGCAAGGGCACACCAAGAGAGTTCACTGACACAGAGATTAGGTTTAGACAAAGTATTAGGAAGAATTTCTTTACTGTAGGAATGGTGAGGGACTGAAACAGTGCCCAGATAAGCTGTTGATACCCCATCCCTGGAAATGTTCAAGGCCAGGTTGAATGGGGTGTTGAGCAACCTGGTCTAGTGGAAGGTATCCCTGCTCAAGACAGGACAGTTGGGATTAGATAATCTTAAAGGTTCCTTGGAACCCAAATTATTCTGTGATTCTATATCTGACAGACTTGCATGGCACACCTGTTTCAAAAAGAGCAGCTAACACAGCTGGCTAAGAGACATCACATAGTTGTTTGCATAACAGTTTAAGAGCAATCCTGAGCTGAAAACCATTCATAAATAAAGAGGATTGGTTTTCTATGACTTCCCCCCACCTCCTAATCCAAACTCACAGTCTACCCACCAGACATCTACCCCTTACTCCAGAAAGAGTAAGTGGCATTTTTAAATGTTATGTCTACATCTAATAATGATGTGCATAAGTCAGAGCTGTACAATTTTAATGCAACTGGCATATACACTGACAATTTAACAGCAGCCCTACAGCTATGTCTAGCTTGCATATGCACACCTATTTACATGAATTGTTACCAAAAGAAGTTCAAACCATCATGAGAGCTGATTGTTCTCGTGATTTCTCTTCAACATTAATGAAAAGCCCGGGAGCAAAAAAATGTTCTTCTCACCTTGAAATGATAAGGAAAGTGAATATGCAGGTCAGGCTTTGAGGGCTATACACAGCTTTTAAAGTTCAACCTGGACCTCCTAAAACAAAATTTTCTAAACTCAAAGGCCCTCAGATCTCGTCTACTGAGCTCTTTCCAATACAGGACAGAGTCTAAAATGTACTACTCTTCTCACTACAAAGGAAGAAATACAGCCAATCCTCCAGGCAATGCTTTGAAAATTTATTCCTTCATGCCTTTATACTTAAATAATGACATTTGTCAAAAACATACAATGATTGCATTTAAGACTTTTCAATTCACTTTAGGTAACTAGATCACACTACCAGTGGTATTCATCCCTAGGAATCCCCAGGTAAACTGTCAGAAGGGACAGAAAACTCTGAAAGTCATGAGGCAACATGATCTACTTGTCCCGAGATGAAATAAGAGATCTTCTGATCATGACCTTTGTGCAGGCCCAGCTAACAATGTGCATCAATTTTCTGAATGCAGGGATTGATCCTAAAATTACACTGGCACAGTGTCATTGTATAATAAAAAACACTAACTGCTTACTTTCTAAACCCCTCTCTTCTTTCATTCCTCACCTCAAGGAAATAGCTACAGAGAAGATTCAAAATTGCCTACTGCAGTCTCAGATCAAACAGGTATTTGCATGCTTTAATTTATGTCTACAAAGTTACTTCTGGGCACAAAATAAGAGCTAGACCAAAGCCAGATTAACCAGTTTTTGACAGCTGAGCATACACCAACCAGCCTTATTGCCTATTTTGCATTTGAAGTTTAGTGTTGATTCACAATTTTAAAAAATAAAACAAAATGGTGCAGTCATGACAGAACTATGTTTTTATCAGGTAAGACTTAATTTGAAATATATTCGCTCATTCAATTCATGCAACATATTGGAACGCCAGGTTGATTTTTCTATCTGCCATGATGGGAACACATGCACAGGGTAGAGGAGCTAGTGAATTCACAGGCCAGCAGGTGTTCTGGGGAATTGCCCAGATATGCATTTCTGGTGCACGGGAACTACCTCACACTACTTCAGACTAACCATAGGTCAAAAGCATGTACTGAGGCAGTAACCAACACTATGAATTTACAATGAACTCACCCCACACTAATTTGTTTGTATACCCACAGCCACAGTTAAGGTACTAGCTCTGGGCTGGCTCCTTTCCTCCTGTTATCTTAACATTCATATCCTTCTGCCTGTTTACATCGGTCCTGTGGGGTGAAAACACATTGCACAGTTGTAGGTAAACTTTGTCACATTTATCTTCTTCTATTTTGACAGTGCAACAACATAGAATAATCTTACATAACAAATACGACCATTGCACTGACCCCACCGAGGTCTGCCTCCTTTGCCCCCCATGCAAGGCTATGATGAGTGAGAAAAAGGGCACGCCACCCTTGCCTGATGAGGTTACTCCCTAAAGTTTAAACCAACGATAAATAAACCTGTAATATTGACAATTGGGATTGCTATACAAACTCTGTGAAGTGACATTTATATACGTCAGCAAGTTTGAGGATCTGTAATCCTTAAACTGTTTTGAGTTTGTAACACTTTCTTGAACTCAAAGATCTATTCTACGTTTCTTCATTCAATTCCACTTTTCAAGCTATCAGAGTTCATAACATTGCCTATTAGTCCATATATAAGCAACTTAAACACTCCTCTAACCTCAAATGACAAGCAGCCCATGGTATACTTTATCAGAACTTTTAAATTTAATTTTAGACCTTTCCTTTATTCCTTCATGCACCTTTTCCATAGTCCCTATTTACTTTCTACTTTGTCTTCAGTTTCTACCTTTTTTTTCCCCTCACATGATATTTTTTTTCCTTTTTCCAGAAACTTGTGCGGTGTTCCCATCTCCTACATCTCTATTAGTGTCTCTGCTACTGAGTGGAGGTGAGCAGTCAAGATGAAGCTAAGACCTAGAGCTAACACGTCCAAATGGATTTCTGGTAAAGCAAAACAATTTTTCTATCACTAGTAGCAACATCATATGGAATACATACACCATTAGGGAAATCTTTTAGAGGAAAAAGAAAGCTGGTTCCCCTTGTGTTGAAACTCTCCTTATGCTAGACTATGCTTTTAAGTGAATATTGAAATGTTAAACATAACACAATTTTGCAGAGATTTCATAAAATACTAGCTATTCTTAATCATTTGTGTCAGGTTTTTTTAAGTTGTGTAATAGTTGAGACTTTTCCTCCTTAATTCATTTTTTAGAAGAGAAAAGGTGTTACCATCACCCAATACCAGTTTGTACTTGTATGGTATTTAAGCTGCAAGTTTTTCCAATCTGCTGCCAGCAATATTTCTTCCCTGGGCTGTTAAATCAAGATGCTGGATCTCCAGAGTGTTCAATGTGAATTACCATTATTTACAAAAATGTTTAATGTTCTTGACAAACCAAGGAGTTTGAGCAAGCACAGATCTAAATCTATAAAATTAGAAGTCTGTCAAAAGGTGGCCTGATGCATGGACAGCAAATTAAAGTGATCAATACCAGTGTCTGGATTCCCAGTATCCTTTGCATCAGAAATAAATAGAAATTAAAAAGTCACAGAATTGTTAGGGTTGAAAGGGACCTCTAGAGATCATCTAGTTCGACCCCCCAAATGTTAACTTCTACAAATTTGGATACCAAAATACTTTAATTAGGTGCTCAAATATGGAATAAGATGATTGTTGGCAGAGATGTTTTTTAGAGTTTTTTTGGAAGTTTCACATTTTCTTAGTAATTTGGGGAAAATGCCAGGGAAAATGCCAGGGAAAATAATTATTACAAAAGAAGACTCTTCTCTTGCAGATGCCAACTGTACTTCTTCCAGCCACAGAGAGCCATCTGATGATCTGAGTTTGATGTCGTCATGATATGTGTCAGAAGGATACAGATTTAAAGTAAATCTAAACATGCCTCATATACACACACTTTTGATGTCTGACTATTTAATATTTCGGGGGTTGAAAGTTTAAGGATTTATTTCACACTGAGTGAAGCCAAGGCAGAACTTTCTCAGTCCAACTATTTTTGAAGCAACAATGGTAGATTTAGATTTAGATTTGATCTTCAGATTTTTTATTTTCACTCAAAAAAAAAAAGAAGAAACCCTCCTTAAAAAACTTTGCTCAAATGCTTCCACTGAAATTCCTCTATCTCTCTCCTAAACACATGAAGCTCTAGCAGAATCACAAAATATTCTGAGTTGGAAGGGACCCACAAGGATCATTGAGTCCAACTCCTGGCCCTGCACAGAACCATTCCCAAGAGTCACACCATATGTCCGGGAGTATCATCCAAACAGTTCTTGAACTCTGTCAGGCTTGGTGCTGTGACCACTGCCCTGGGGAGCCTGTTCCAGTGCTCAACCTGCTCTGGGTGAAGAACCTCTTTCTAATATACAATCTAATCTCCCCAAAACACAAGTTCAACATTAGCTATCAGTGTCTTGCTCCCAGACATAAGAAATTAGCTTTTTATAGCAAGAAGAATTGTTCACTGGTACAACGTCCCCAGGGACATGACAGAGTCCACATTGCTGGAGGTTTTCAAGATGCAATTGGACAGGACGCTAGATAATCTCACCTTCCTTTCTCATGAAAGGTTGGACCAGATGATTTTTCAAGGCCCCTTCCCTTCTGGGGTTCTATGACTCTGTATGAGTGCAGTGTAAATAGAAGATCTTAATCATAAAACAGATTTAAATTAGAAAAATTTAGAGAAAACCATCAGTAGATAAGATTTGCTTCAGAAAAAGGAAGACTGTTGCACCTGACTGAAAAACACTCTATTCCATACAGATGTAGTTGGGAGACTTCCTTTTAGTACTTTGAAATTGCTTTTAGTGGGACACATTCTTAACTACTTATACCATTTATTTTGAGGCTATTTAACCTCAATTAAAACTAATGACAAAGACCTTTCTCCACTGACTTAAGATGACTAAATTTGCACTAAGAAGCAACAGTTCCATCTAATACCTGAAGTAGACAGTAAGAGTGCCCTTCCTATATTTTGTGTTTTAGAAATCACAGAAAAAAGGAACAGTTGATAAGTAGAAAGACTTGAAAACATACTTCAAAAGAATTCTTTTGCAGTGGTACAAGGGTTTTTTCCACAATATTTACTATGAAGCAACAGGCAAAAGAGGATTAAATATTTGAAGAATAACATGTTTTTAAGCTGTAAGAAGTAAATCACCTAGAACATATACACCTCCAAGGAAAATTCTATCATACAAAATAGTCACTGCAGATTACTGCTGCTGTGCTATTTCTAATTGTTCCTCTCCCAAAGGTAAGTGAAAAAAATAGTTCAAGATGGTGGTAGGCAGTGATTCGAAGTTAACTTTGTACTTTCATCTCCTTTTTCTCTACTCACCTTGTTTTTACCCAATGTCAAATTTTCCCGGAAGAGAATTGGTTCTTGCTTAGAAAACATATTGTAAAAAGCATTAAAATGGGTATGTCAGTCCATGACCATGGGCCAAATCTTAAGGAGAAAGAACAGGAAGCATGTCACAATCCCAACTAATGTTAGTGTGCTTCTGAACCAATGCCAAGGTTATGACATATGTCAGAAACCATACACAGACTTCTTTTGATGTTGAAAAAAAATTAGTTTGTGTCAAATGAGCTAGAAATAAAAGTTATTTTGCTTTTTTTCATGTTACTACTTGTCTATGTCATTGTGTGATTTTGATATATGAGAAGTATAATTTAAATGAGGGGTTCTGGCTCTTGCAGACAAGACAACAGTTTTCTTAGAAAGAATTTATTCCAGGGAAGATGCTAGGATGTTGACTTCTGCTCTGCAATTCCTCATCTGCCTCTTTTACTCTGCCCCACTAGAGGAGAGATGAACATGTGGAGAAAAGAAGGGGAAAAGTTTGTCTTTGAACAACATAGTGAGGATGGGAACAAAACTATCAAAGATAAATAAATAAAAATAAAGTTGAAACAGAGATTATAGAAATTTTAAATTATTACTGCAAATAAGTAGAGGGAAACATTAAGAGGTCAGCAGCTAAAAGCAACTGCCACGTTAATTAATATCAGAGTTATGGTTATCAGGGCAACCACAGCTCCCCTAACTTTTTCTCCTTTAATATATATTTTTTTTTCTGCCTGAAAATCCTTTTCTTTTAAGTAGCTTGAAAACTTAAGCAACTCTATTGGTACAAAAAGAGCCCCTTGGAGCACTGCCGGCTTCTCTGGGAATCCTTATGTTCAGCATGGAGTTGTCAGACTCACTACATACACTTTTACCTTCTCAAGGGTTTATAATACTAACATGTTTTAAAAGATAGAGCTCCATATCTTTCTTTCTAACATTCATTGCATACTTCTAGCACTTAAAAGTCCCTAAAAACTTGTTCTCCCAAGAACTGTTGTTCCAATTCAGGACCAAAAGGGCACATACTTCCCTCTGTACGGTCACCCTTGAAATCAATGAGCAATGCAAAGCTTTCTCTCTGTAGAGGTTAAACAAATCACACAAGTTTGTTCAGACTAAGCCTGGGAACAGAAACCAGGTCTTTTGCATGACTGCACGATGCATTACTAAAAGGTTACTGTGCTGACCTTTAGTCTTGGTCACAAAACATTACTGATAATCCTGATTTTGATTAATATTTTTTCTTTGGGTTTGGCTTTAAGGTTTGGCCTGCTGCTTATTTAAATAATTCTCAGGTATTCCTGCCCTTGTATGCATCAGTGCCTATTTTTACTACTGGGTGAGGAAGAGTTATTGCACTAAATCTCAGAGGAGATACAATCTTTAGAGTTATCTTAGGCTGAAAAATGAATTGAATAGACAAGCAGAGTAACTGCTACACTCCTTGGATGATTTGCAAAATAACCTGCAGAAATGTAGAAAAGCATATTACAGCTAGGAACAAAAAAACATATCAGAGGGATGGAGATAAGTGACAGCATGAGCATAGTGGTCTCTTTCACAAGGATTTCCCAAAAGCAGCTTGGGGAAAGCTCCGTTTGCGGAGCTCAAGCTGGAGCACACTGATGAGGAATGCTTGAGTGGAATGAAGTTATGCTAATCATAAGGCTGTGAAATATGTACTGTCCAGTTGGATGCAGAAATTAGAGCACTACTCTTATTAAGTGCAAAGAGAAAATTAAGTGCAAAGACTGAAAATTTGTTGAGACTTTCATATTGTGCAATCACACAAAGAACTAATATTTGCTAAAACTAGAAGTCTTAAATTTCATCATTTAATTAAATCACTGCAATAGTATCTTAGTGCTATACTGATAATTATAGAAATGTTTCAGATTTTTTCACCAGTCATTTTGAGGAAATATTAAGATTTGGGGGGGTGGGGGATGCAGAATTATACTACAACCAGGATTACGGTCTGAATAACATCACAACTTCACATGCAGAGAAACAAATATGAAACAAAAGATTTTGTATACAAGAACACACTAATTAAAAAAACTTTTTTTTCAAAAAGAGAAAAAATATTGATAGCTGTCCTACAGAATCAGAAATATACATGAACCAACAATTACCAAAAACTGCATATGACCTCATTCATAAAAGCATGATCTCAAAGTCCATGCTGTATATCTACTTCCTTTAAGTTAGCTGACATGAAGGACAGATTCCAGAGCTGAGGAAGCTAACCTAGCTTTAAAGAGTTTGCGACACTGCACCAAAAGCTGTTTTGATTCTTACCACCGGGCTGCTAGATAAATTCTAATCTCACCATCAGTTACGAAAGATTCTTATGACAACGTTGATTTTAAAAAATTAGGTTCTCTTCCAGCCTGTGGACATTTTCCTGTTGCATTCTGGGTTAATACACGTGTACAGCTCACTTCTGTCAGAATGAGAAAAACCAATTGATTTTGTTTCATGGTGTATTCTTATCAATGCTCTCCTCTGCTCTTAGCCAGTCTTTGACTGATAGGGTGTTAGAGGAAAGGTCCATTAATTGATTTGTAAATAATTACAGCTACGTCTTCACTTTTGACTAGATATCAATAGAGGCCTCTCCTTTTTTCACTGTTGAATGCTTTCAAATCAGCTTCAGTGTCCAACTTTCAGGCACAAATTCATTAAAATCATTAGATACTTTTAGAGTAGCACCCACTGGTAATGGCAAAGGCAAGAGTGTGTCAGCATTTCTCTTATACCACTTATAAGGATGGATTAGAGAGAAGCAAAATAAATAAACAAATAACATGCCTGGGGAAAAAAAAATAAAGAACGAAGGCAAATCAATTATTTCTTGAAGTGGGATTTAATTTTCAGACCTGGTGGAATTTCATCAACTGTACAGAGTAAAAAAAGCACAAGCAGCACTAGGTACATATGTTCCTGCACATGCAAAGCCTATGGGTTCATTACCTGTGTGCACATTTGGACACTGTCTGCCCATGTTTCCAGCAATTTTTGAACTTTTTGACTAAATTCAGGCACATTTGACAAAGGACCCAGAGTCTCAAAGCTAGTAAGTTCCCCCAGATTTTGTGAAAATAACTGTGTATGTGCAAGGGAGACCTATTTAGTGCCTTGATGGAGCAGAAGGCTGCAGAATGAGTTCCACAGCATTAGACACTTTAAATTTACACTCATATGGGGGGAAAAAAAGTAGACAGGGAGGTTAGAAAGTAGACATATACACACATACCCTGTTTTGTAGGTCTACAAGTGAGGGGACAAAGTAGCAGTCAGAACCCATGTGTCAATCATCTGTTCTCAAAAACCCAGGTTTCCATTGATTTTAATAGTTCTGAGTTTAATGTTCCCATCTTCTCCTCAGCATCTCATGCACAACAGAAAACCCTGCACACAAATGTAAGTTTTCAGAGGAAAGTAGCAGCTGAAGTCTGAAAAGTAGCTATAATACTTTAGCAACCTTCTCATAGGGTATTAATATGTTGAAGTTGTAATAAGAACATATTGAAATTGTCACACACTCAAAGTACAAACACCATTAATTCAAGCAACAGCATCAAATTTTGAGACTGCATTTGAACCAGCTAGCACAAGGCAAGGCAAGGCAAGGCAAGGTAAGTTATATTTAATTCCTTGTATATAATGCCAACTAATGAGGTATAGAGTCATATCAGGGAACTGCCTGTTCAGCATTATAAAAAATTTGACCAGAAAACCTGCTTTCCAATTGCTGCTTTCCAATCGTAGCCATCTGTTTCACATTAACAAGCACATAAGCTTTCCACCTAGTTCAACAGAAGAGAAAGGTACTCCTACAAAAATTATGCAAGTGGATTGTATTTTTGTTATTAATATCTGTTCCAGCTGTCAATCCATGTTTTATACCTGACCAATATCTGTAAGACTTTCAATTTTCTTTGCCTTCACACTACCAACTTTCCAGAAAGAGCTTAAGCTGCAATGCACCTAATCAAAAAGGTGTGTGTCAGCACACCATCAGGTCCATGTACAAACCAGGTTTGCATGTTGCAGTCTCTCTCCCGTGACATTTCCCATTATATGCCCAGCCAGCATATGTTGAGCATCCCACATATTGAGCCATTTCAGTTACATCTCCGCTTGCTCACATAGTAAAGACATGAGTCACCATCACAGCACATTTGCCCTATGCCTTTTTTAAATCGGGATTCACTAAGAAAAGTGGTAAAAATCCCCCTCATACTCATAGCAGGAAGCTGGAAAGTTCAAAGATTCCCAGTCTTACTGATCCAGGTGAGGCCATAGCTAGGGACAACAAAATCATACTTCTTTAAGTTTCCTAAAAATGGCCCAGTCTCCTCATTCAACCCAGACAGTAGCACCTATGGACACCATTCTGCTACCAAGGGAAAAGTCCATAAAAGACAGAGCAAGTCAAGCAAGCAGAAGGCCAATTACAGCCTGGCCATGTTGCATGGTCCTTGTGCCCTTGTCCCAACAGGAATTGCTAGATTGCTATAGCAAGATTTGGGAAATGGGCTCATGTATTGAGTAGCTTCATTCTACCTGAAACATAAAAAATCTCATATTTGACACCACTCATGCACATGAGGAAGGTTTTCTGAGCAATATTTTGGACAGCGGTACCACCTCCTGCCTATGGAGGTAGTATTCTTATCTAATGGATATTTTGTCCTAGCCTCAATCACAGAAGTATTCTTGGGTATTGGTAAGGACTTAATGGGAGACCCAAATGCAGCTTAGATAAACACACTGCAAGGAAAGAAATGTGTTTCAGCTAAAACCTCTCTAACCTGAGAATCTGCCTTTAAGCCATTTAGAGAAGCCTTTAAAATCTGATAATCACTTAATAATATTTCACACTTGCTGCTCAACTTGAACCTCAGCTACAGCTTTTGTAAACTACGGCACCATTCTTGTTCCAGATGGCATGCAAAATAATTTATAAACAACAAAGTTCAGCAGGTTCATAGTAGCTGTTCAATTCCAGCACTTTGGCCACCCACTTCAGCATAACTGAGAGCTTTCAATCAGCTTCTTCCTCTCATGGGGCCTTCAAACAGCAGCAGAGCATGTCTTCAACACGTTCTGAGAAAGTAGCCAGCCAAATAGGGAGGGTCAGTCATCCAGGCAACTTTGTAGCATACCTGCAGCATGCTCACACTGCCTTTTTCCATTTTTTTTTTAATACATGAACTCAGTTGAGAACAAGTAGTAAGATGTATCAGAGTTTAAAAAATACCTTTGTTCCTACAAAACACATCTGATTTGCCATAGCTCCAATGTTGAATATAATTTTCCCAGCAGGAGTATACTGTAAACACAGGGTCTGTTTTTACTGGTTTAACTAAACGTATGGTAAGTGTTATAAGAAATAGAGTATGTCAAAAAGAGCTTTCTCTGTACCTGACAGATTTCCATTGCTATTTCTGTTTCTTCCTCTCCTCTTTCATTGCTGATGTTTACTTTGGCTCTATTTTTCTTGTGTCCCTTCAGAACCTCCGTGTCCTGGATTGGCCTTTGGGGCAGAGAGGAAAAAGGAAGAGCTATTGCTTCACAGTCTCTTTAAAGGTCACACAGTCTGAACTGGACAGAGACAAATTCAGAGTCACTTTAAGCTGCTCTGATTATGGGCATATCCACACAAGCTATTCTGGAAACTGCACGACCACATTAGGGTTGCATTAAGCCAAATAAAATACACTCAGCCTGTCAACATAGCTGATTAGCCCAGGCTCGCTGTCCCATGAGTCACAGACATATGGTTTCCAAGAGGCTCAGGATAAATAGAGCAATATGGAGACATACCCTAAATACTAAATACGTCCGAAGCCTGCAAAGAATGTCAGGGCATCAGCACATTCAATTGATCCAGGACAGCAGCCCTCGGTGTATCTCATCATTTCAGCTGGTGAGAAAGAGGCAACTTGTCTCCTGAGGAGCCCAGTCCTGGTTTACTAAGCTTTTTACAAATTAAGGTTGATTTGAGCTCATTTGCTGGCCACTGCTGATAAGGTGCATCATGCTGTGGTCTGCCGATGTCTTTTCTCGCTTTGCCTTACACCAGCATGCTGAGCCTGAAGGGATGACTAGCAAGAATAAGGTGCTTATGGTGGAGGAGGCCAGCCCTAGGCAAGCATGCAACTGAGAAAAGTGTTCCTTAAAAAACATTCAGCAGCCCACGCCTCCTGTAGCAACAAACAAAGCCAATCTGCCACCGAGGTTTGTGTACCATCTCAGTAACCAATGGCCAGTTAACGCTGGATTCTTCTTCAAGGCAATCTCCTCCTCCCACAAATCCTGTGGTTTCCACAGCATATACAAATTTGTCAAAATGAAAATAGCACAGTTTTGAGTTATGCTATTGTATAAACATAATTTGTATTGAGCTATTGTATAAACATTGGTTAAGAAGTAATTCGAGGCTTTTAATGGCTTCATGTCCTGCTCACAATTGCCAGGAAGTATCAGCATATTGAGGGAAAAAAAGGATTCCTTTAGTTTTGACACACAGCAGGTTTTTTAAGTAAAGCAGACAACTGAAACAAAGCACAAGATCTCCAATATTTGCAAGGAGATTTTCAGTACAACAAGAGTCTGACAGCTGTCTTAGTAGTACCCAGGAACCTTAAAAAAAACCCGCAGGAAACAAGTTCTGACAGTAACAGTAATTTCAGTAACGCACTGCAGTAAAAGTGTTGCAGAAGCTGGAGGGCAACTCAAGAAGATACCAAGCCTATAGAGGGATCTCAAACTGCAGAAGCAACATTTCAGCTTGTGCAAACAGCCTCTGTGACACTTGTTCCTGTGGTGTGCTCACAAGGAGAGGTTGCTCCCTTGAGGTTTTTCCACACCACATCAATAGCCAGCTGCCTGTTTGGACAATGGGGGCGATTTGAAGCTCAACAAATTGAAGAGGCCAAATGCTTCTCTGGTGTATAGTCATAGTCTGATGAGTTGTATTTAAGAGTCTTAGAATCTAGGGAGTAATTAATAAGACACAAATAAAAAAAAAAGGGAAGGGAAGGAAGAGCAAAAGCATACAAACAAAAAAAGAAAAATCTGCAAACAAATATAGCTCTCGGGAGCTCACTGAGTCCTGGAAAGGTTCCCTAATGGGACACTGATGGCAACAGAATACACCACTGTCAGGCATTCTGTCATCTTCATCACTATCAAGTGCTGCTTGATAGGCATAATATTAAATTCCCTTTCTCAGGTGCAAACTCTGTTTTAACCCTTTTCCCCGGAAAATGAAAATTCCTTTCTATTCTAAATGTAATTAAACCACAAAAATGCAAAAGTGTCTAGGGATATATAAAACAAAAAGCTGCCTAGATTTAAAAAAAAAAAAGTCCTAGTAAGGGGTTAATTAAAAAGAATCTGATTGTTGATTAATATCTTGTGTAGTAAGATCAAAACCAAAAATTCTGAGGTTATCTAGATAGTAATGAGAATTAAATTCACATTCATGGGACAGGATTTCTAAGCACAAATGCCACTATAATTGTAGGCCCAGACTTATGCTTGAAAATTATCCATGATCAGCAGATTTTCAATCTGACATCTAAAATTACATAGAACATAATTTTACTATCATCACTGAGGTCTCTACTCCCTTTTGCCCAAACTGAGACAGGCTGAATTCAAACCTTTTGCACAGAACTAATTATGAAGGGATAGGTTTGTAGGTTTTTTAAGGGGTTAAGAAATAAAGGGATAGAGGGTGGAAAATTACAACAAAACCACCTCCTCCCCAGCTCTATAGCAGCCTTTTGCTGTCTGCTCCTCACTCCCATGGGAGATGCCAGAGACCATGGCAGTCCTTGTCCTGAGTTTGCAAAAAGTTAACAAATGCAACACACAGTTACAGCACCAGCGGTAATGAAAGAAATAGGTTGGACTACGCTCTGGCTGACCAGCATCTCCCACAGTAGCACTCCATGGATTCACTTTCTCACATGCCGTGTGTTAGAACACTCCTTAGTCCTCTCCAAATAACAAGGATAAGACTGCAGAGCAGGAGAGCTGTGCCTTACGGGCAGCGTAAGGCATGCAGCTGAAGGCAGACAGCTTGCAACCACAGAAACAGCTCGGGTAGCCAGTAAATCAATATTTGCGTGTTACTGTTCTCACATACATCCCATTTGCTGATCCAACACTTGTTCCCGCAGAAACAGGATCAGAGCGGCCACTGGCAGCCAGCAGGCAATCACAGTCTGCTCCCCCTGGAGCCCAGCTCCTGACCCAGAGCTGGCGTACAGGTGCACTGCCTTCAACAAGCAGGCAGAGATCTACCACTTCTTTTAATGAACAAATAATACCCTTACATTAAAAAAAGAACTTGTAGAAGGGGGTACACTTTCCTCCAGTATCTCATCTCCTCAGCAAAATACCATGGCTCTCTCTCCCCAGCATGTGTCAGATGCTTTGCATGACTTCTTGTCCTATTTCTGAGCAAACCAGACCAAGGAGTACCATCTTCGTATGTGATTGGCACAGAGGTTCCCTTCCCTTACAGTACCAAGTAAAAGGAAACTAAGAGGAAACCAAGGACAGTTTCTGATTGATGCATACAAGCAGTTTAGTTCTGCTCCACCTCAGTCTAGAAGAAGTAGTCATCATTTTGGGACAGCAACAACTCAGCTGAAGTGAGGACATAAGAGATGGGCTGCATCCAGGGGTGCTGAGAGAAATGGCTGCCGCCATAATGCATCTGCTTTCTCTTATCTTTGAAAAGTCATAGAGACCAGCAGAGATGTCCCACACCTGGAGAAAGGCAAGCATTGCACCCACCTTCAGAAAAGGCCTAAAGGACAGTATAGGGGGTTGCCAGCTGGTCAGCCTCACTCCACTTTGTGAGAAGTACATCTCTGAATACATGGAGAAGTTGGTTGGGAACAGTCAGCATGGACCAACCAAGGGTAAATCATGTCTGACAAACCTGATTTTTCTCTGTGAGGAAATGACTGGATCTGAGGAGAGAGGCAGAGCAGTGGACATACAGTGTCAATACAGATAAAGGGTTAAGGCAAGAAATAAAATGATCTTGGATGCTGGTTATATTTAACCTTTATATATTTTCTATTTTACACTGGAGAATGGGTAGAAAGGATGGCTGGCCTGCCTTGACCAAAGGAGTACAGCTTTCAATCATACAAAGAGGGCACCAGCACTCCTTCGTTGTATGGTTACAAAAAAGGGAAGTTATGGATGCTACTACCAAATAAGAAAACAATGTAGAAAAATGTCATTCCCCTCTACATTCCCAACTATATGTTTGTAATTTTTGTACAAAATAAAAAAATCTTCATGTGCTTAAAATCTGCACAAGATAAAACAAATAATCACACCAAGTAATCCATCTGGAATCCAGCCCATTAGAAAAGCTCATCTCAGGATTATCAGATCAGATCTGACAGAAAAATCTTCTAGAGAATACATACATGGATGACCAACTTCTAGAAGTTTTTGTCAGCCCTGCAGTCACTCATTTCCTCCTACAGGCCCAACATACCAGCTTTCCTTATCTCACCCAGCAAATGGATGCTATTAAATACACAATTTTTTTTCAGCAAGCTACACAAACAGAAATACACACAGTTAATTAATACTGCAGTCAATTCTTTGATCTTCCAATGAAAGTAAAATTTAAAAGTCATACTATTTCAGCCTAGAAGCTCAGAGTTAAAAAGCTTAGGAACTCATCCGGGACTTTGAATCCAAGAATTGTTGGGCTGATGTTATTAAAAGAGCTGAATTAGACTTGTAATTATTCCCTTATGAATCCTGCTGTCTCTCCGAGAAAGAAGGGTATTCATTTCTGTCCTCAAAATTGATTTACTTCAGTGAAAAAAACAGGAGGGTTGGAGACAGCAAAAACTTGGTTTAACTGTGCATCTGATAGAATACCAGGAAATAAGTGTCAATAGTGAACAACATCCCTGCCAATCAATAGGAGCCATGCCTTCTGTTTACATTGCATGGCAGTTTCATTTTGATCCTCAGGGTAAATCCTATCTCCACTGTTCCGGCTGGCTATCCACTGCTTAGTGCAGTAGCACTTCATTAACATGCATTAACATTAATGCTTGACACTTTTTGGGCTTAAATTAATCTACATATTTATAAACAACCATTCCAAACCACATTCCCGTTTAAGGAAACTGTTTAATGACACTGAACCCAAAGTCTTTCTTACATCCATTAAATAATAAGTTGCAGATTTATATGGTACTTTTAAAAACAGTTTTCACATAGCTAGGTCAAAAAATGTCTCAATCGACTTTTTCATTATTTTATTTGTTCTTTTGTGGCAATCAAATTTTCTCTTTATTTAACCTTGTTTTTAAAAGGAAAAATAACTCAAAAAACCCATGAATGATGTTTTAGAAATCAAGAAAAGATAAACTTATGACAATAAAAAACAAACATCTAGTAAACCATATTTAATGGTTTACCCACAATCTGTAAAATATTCAGTCAAAATACGCAACTTCTGTATTTTCAAAGCAAAGGTTTGAGAAGCACCAGACAAACAATTCACAGGAGTAAAAGTTGACCCAAAAATCTACAGATTTAATTTCTTTGCTCCCAACACTAACTCCGAATACCTCAAGATGACTTTTATTTGTCCTCCAATGTCACATCAAAGAAGGAAAATAACAACCCAGCATAGACACTGCCACTTCTTGTAGCACGTTCTATCCAAAGCATCTGGAATTTTAACATGGAATACCACCAATTTGGCCATGAACTCAGATTTCTCCAAAAGCTTTGTGCAAATTATAGTTAGCAATAAAAGATTAAAAAAAAATCAGGATTTATTTTTAAATGGACAAACACATGCCAAAAACAAGAGGTTACAAACAGTTATTAAAAACTGTATGTTTCATTGAACATATTTTTCTTTTACAGTTTGAAGGCCATTATAAGAACACACTAATGGAGAAAAGAATGGGAGCAGTTGAATCAAGTTAAGGAATACTTTAAAAGATTGTACTCAATTACCCTAGATAAGCAGAGTCATTTCTGATTCCCACCATTTTCTCCTTTAACACAACAGAGTAGAAGTTGCATATCCTTCCTCAACCACCATTTAAGATGCAATATCTTTTTATTTGGGATGGGTGGGGAAAAGGAAAAAATCACAGAATCATAATATATCCTGAGTTTGAAGGGATTCACAAGGAACATCAAGTCTAACTCCTGGCCCTGCACAGCACAGCCCCAAAAATCACACTATGTGCCTGAGAGTATTGCCCAAATGCTTTTTGAACTCTGTCCAGATTGCTCCTGTGACCACTTTCCTGGGGAGTCTGTTCCTGGCTCAAGTATCCTCTAGGAGAAGAGCCTTCTCCTAATACCCAACCAATTAAGTTACAACTTATACAAGTTACAGTGATTTCATTTGAATCTATGGGACTTTGTCCAGCTGAAAGGTGATTTATAAGCTACATACATTCACACACATTCATATGTAGAATATAAAATATATTATCCCAAAGCATGCATTGTTCCTCTGAGGCTTAGTCAGTAACATCTTGCATACTGTGATTCAGGATTATTTATTTTACCATGCTGCACAATTGCCAGTACTTTGCTTTGAGCCTCTTCCCTTACTTCTATCAGTCTAAGCAGCAACCAGACACAAACCTACACCTACCCAGCCATGAAGTATCAGAGACACTTTCACGGACAGTTTACGCACGTGAACTGAAAAACTTGAATCAAGTTTTCGTTACAAACAAAAGGTGAACGTAAGCTGTACTTGCACATTTAAAAGAAAGTACAGGGCTGAAAGCCAAACGCCTTTCCTGTAGAGACCTAATCTAGACAATCCCTGCTATATAGATTAAATAAAAAGCTTTGTTTCATCTCCTGCTTCTGGCCCACTATCTACAGAAACAGTTTTAAGGATAACAGTGATGAGGAGAAACTGAAATATCTGAAATGTTACCACAATAACTCAAAGTGTTACATAAATACCACAGTAAAATACAGAAGCATAATCATTGCAAGTTTCATTTTGGTCATATTTGGCTGTATATATATCACTATATCAGAGTCAAGTATGTTCTCAGCTCTCTTTGGACTTTTATAAGACACATCAAAGGAATGAGCAGGGAAATCCTGGAACAGAGATGATGTGTCATAACAACTACTAGTTTACAAGAAAAGAAATGAACTTACTAGGACAAAAAAATACATTAATTTGAGAAACTGAAACTAAGAATTCCTGTTGGGTTTCTTGGGGTTGTTTTTTTTTTAGGTTAAGAAAATATGCTATAAAATCAGATACATCTAGTATGAACAAAATTATAGAGAGCACTCATTAAAAACTAAATATTTTTCATTTTTAGGACCTAAATTTGTCTGCATATTTCCCATTCTAAGTGTAGGAAATGCTACAGTAAAAGTAACTGTTAGAGCAATGCAGACATATTTTCAACTACACGTGGGATGTTGAAGCTCAATTACATGATAATTCCATATACAATTCACATTACATACTCTGATAATTCTCAAGATAAAAGAAAAAAGTGAAGATAAAACCATTTTATGAGAAGATGTTTGTATTGGTTTTGTGTATTTAATACAAGCTTTCTGCTTTCTCCATGTTCCCTAGCCTCCAATTAAACTAAAAGTAGGAATGCACTCAGTTAGGACTACATTCCTTTGTTCCTGTTGCCCAAAATTTGGCTCCATTACAGCATATAAAGATTGAAGGTAGCATTTTAAAAATTCCTAAAACAGTTTAGCTTTTAAGACCCTTCTTCAGAAGCATGTTCAGAAACATTTGGCTCACTCAAAGTCAGTGAAGCAGACTTCAATGTCTAAACTTTTATAAAAAATTGGCCGTAGAAGTCTTCAATCCATTTGTTATTTCTCAAAATTTTACCCCCAACATAGAAATTTCTGTTCTGATTTGTCTTTCTATAAAAACAATCAAAAGGACAGTTTTTTTATTGAACAAATACTTCAAAAAGGCAATAACAGAAAGTATGGTGGGGTGGTTTGTTTTATGAGAAACTGCTTTGGGTTTAGGTTTTTTGTAGATAAAAAGTGCAATTTCATGTTTTGAGTTGGCCTGTGTACCACTTTGGCACCACTTTCAGGCATTATCATACCAGTGAGGATATAGTTGATCAAATACAGACCTTATTGGAGGTAATATCCTAATGACATCTCATCAGCAGGACAATTTAATCTTGTGACAGCTTACTGTTATGACAAGACAAAGAGCTGGTTCTTGCATAGCCCTTTGATGATGCTTACCTTTCCACCTCAACTTGCAAATGAGTGAAATGCTGCCTACATGAGATTTAGTATCATCTTGAGAAATCACAAATTCCCATAAATAAGATCAGCAAAACGGTTTGGCAGATACGATATCACATCACTGAGATCATCATCGAGTTTTCTCCTATTCCTTTGTGTGTGCTTAGAGCTGAACACTCTCTGTAAATTAAAAGAAAATAATGGAGCAAAGAGACTGCCAAAAGAAATCACTCCGTTTTGCAGATGGGACATACTCTCACCTCTGAGTCATGCAATGATACATGCTCAGTATGGGGCAAAAAGGATGGTAAATGAGTGGATTTTTTTGAGTACTTTATGGTTAAAAAAACTTTTTATTAAGAGTGCCAGGTGGAGAGTAGGTGTTTGGGAGTAGTCCCCTCTAACAGAGGCTGAGGCATATCTGCTCCTTACAAGCTTCACCACTTTGCTTAAGGTTGATACCAAGGCTATGGAAGACAGATAAAGCTCAAGAAAGTGAAATATCTACTCCAAATAAATACTGCTTAATTTCGTCCTTTGAGCTTAAGTGTTAGTTAAAGTTCAGGGTCTTTGAAAAGTGTTCTGAAAAATCGTGATACTCCTATTGCCAAGGCTAGCTTTAAAGACCACTGAGTTGAACAGTCTCATTTTAAAAACGAACTCTCACACTGTTTCAGAATAAATTCTAGTTTGTTTCTGTTACTGAACACCCTGGGGAGCAAAAAAGAAAAAATGTATGATTATTTAAGGCACAGACAGGAATCTGAAGTAAAGAAGGCAGATCAGACCCAAGGCATATCTGTAAATCTTTCCATTGGGATGGAAAGCTTGGAGAGCTCAGGACCCAGCATAACTCACCCCTGGTTTTACAGCACAGCATCATTCCTTCTACCCCATTCTGCCAAAAACTGCTCTTTGTGGCCAGTGTACTCTTACCAGGATAACACAGCAGATTATTGGCCAATACATGCAGAATATTTTGAACATGCTAACAACATGACATTTTGGAAAAAATCAAAGTTAACACACTTTCTCATCCTTCTACAACACTACTACTTTTAACTAAACATCATCCTCAATTAATGAGTTAGATACTTTTATTTACAAAGACCCATTTTCCAGCAAAATTAAACTGTTTGGTCTGAATTTTTCCTTTCATATAAATATAAGCTTTAGTTTTCACAAACAAATGAACTCAAGAATACACACTGTAAAATCCTGGTCACCTTTCCTTTGGGAAGCCTTGGAAGGCACTCACTTTGGATCAGGAACTGGCAACATGCCTGTCTTTTCTTTCTATTTTTAAACTCAGTCTTCTCAGATCTCTCCACCTGATAGAAAAACTAAATCTGTGCACAGACATGTTGTAAAAATAACTAAAATTTCAACACATGAATTCTCTAAGTTTTGGCTGACATGGCTTCCCTTGCAATTGCAACTAAAAAGCTGCTCTTAGGTTATATAAGACCACTGCTCCTCCATTGGTGAAGTACCACAGAGAATCGCAGGAAAGAATTAATTATTTTGTCCTCATATCAGGGCTGGAACAGCATACAGCTAGTGTAATTTGCTCTTATACTGCATAAAGAGAAAACAAAACATCAAATAGCTTGTCAGTTTAAAGAGTGCTTTCTCTTTGAGAGGAGGGAGAGGTGAGAATGGATGTTTATGTAAATGAGGCAGAGAAACTACAGAGCAAAAAGATGCAAGCATATAATTAAAATCTGTATCATAATGCCTACATACAACATACCCACTGAGATTACAGGACTAATATTAATTCTAGCATCAAACTTTTCAGTGTTACATTTTACAACTAAATAACTTTCTTTTAAAATATGCTTTTCATGCGTAATCTCTATTATAGCACTATGGGCCCAATATGATTTTCTGACAAAGGTAGACTTTTATCAAGTAGAAAGTGAAAACTTCCTTTAAACTCTGATCCCAGATCTTTGATGTGATCCAAGCAGTTGAAAGTCTGAAGCCACAAAGTTTCATACCAGCTTGCAAAAAACAGAAGTTCTTCTGCCTGTTATAATGTGATTTACAAGAGCTACATGGCTAGGCGTTAAAGACTGAGATTCACATTTGGGTTTGACCTTAGTACATTTTGTAATTTTAAGGGGACATGTCTGAAGTTATTTACATCTGTATTCAAAGGTGGTATGAAAAAGAGGGAAATTGTCCCCTGATATAGGGAAGGTATTTATTCCCCAAGCATTTTTACCTGTGTTTTATTTTACCAATAAAATCAGTTTTGATTTGGTAAGAAAGAGGTTTCTTCAGAAGAAGGAAAAGCTGCACCTTTATCAAATCAAAACAAACTCAGACACTTGTCATTCTCCCAAACTGCAGATGATTATGAGGCCTAAGACAAGAAGCATAAGCTTAGTAATTTTTTGCCCCCCCACCCTTTTTTTTTAAGGCTCTGACTGTCTCATATGTTAGACAGGCATATGTATTATATACATCCACCAGGGGACAAAGATCAGAAATTTAAAGGATCTGTTTGTGATTTTGGATGGGATGTGGCACACAGATGAAAGAGCAAATATTTTCCCCCTTGGTTTAATGCTAGCACTAGATTCCTAAATTAAGCCCAGCAGGAAACAAACATCCACCACAGATTTCAAAAGATATCTCACATCTTCGTATTAAAACGTGTTATTTTAAGAGTCCCAAATGCTGCATGTCTGATTTTTATTAAGTCCAGAGACAACATGGGAAGTGTTATTTGATTTACTTTAAAAGAACATAGAAAATATCAGTGGACAATGGGATGTAAATTGCAGGAAGCTAAAAGAAAATTGAGGAGTAGGAGATAATGGGCCTGATGCTATTATCTATAAGAATACTAGGGCCACAGGCTTCAAAAAATTACTTTTATGACCTTGAGAGCTAGCTCAGACTAAAGAACATGAAGTTAGCAGATTTTCCAGGGGGAGAGGAAGGACAACAGTCTCAATTTTTCTCTTCCAAATAGACTGGGGAGATGTTTCTGATATGCACTGCTGATTTCCTTCTACACCAATAACCACAATGTTGTACTCCAAAAGAGGGCAAATTAGACATCATCCCACACTTCCTAACACATTTCATGTTGGAGGTTCTTGGTGAAAAGAACAAGAACTCTAGATCCATATACCAATGCAGTAAAACGTCCAACCCTGAAAATTCTTTTCTCCTAACACTCCATCTTTCTTTGTACAAAATGTAAAAGTACTAGGATAGGATTTTGCCCAGCTCAATCACAATACACTGAGCTTTTATTTTGGAGTTTGCAGATATTATTTTTTTCCTCTTCTTTCCCACTGACTTTGATGATGTTTTGGGATTAAAACAAGGAGCAGACAGTTCCCATGAGATGAAAGACATAACTGCAAAGAACACTTACTTAGAAGATTAAAAAAAAAAACCTCTTGGAGTTTGAGATGCTGTTAAGTATTTACTTAAAGAAACACTCCCTTGAAGGGGTTTAGACTTCAATATTTTAAATAAGTTTCTGCTTTATCAACTCTAGTTGGAAATAAAATGCTTTTTTTAATTGCCACGCTGATGAAAATTATAACAATACATTCCCAAGTAGGCTAAATGTATTATTACAGGCAGGAAGAATAGCTCCAAGTTCTTCTCTAAACAGTGCCAGTAATAAAACCTAAGCTTCATTCTCCTTTACGGCCAATTATAACTCTCCTATTATAACTCCCAGCCACCCTTACTCCAGTAGCACCATTTCAAAAAAATATTCCACACATCCCTCCTCCATCATTTAACTCCCAGCTGGGCATAGAGGCAGTTCCTGTGCTCAGGCAAAGCCCGAGCCATGGTTCAAGAGGTTCAGCCAAGCTCTCAGGCCAAATAGAGACCTCGTAGGCTCACACATCTCTCAGAAAGGACTAATTTATCTTCCTCAAAATTTGCCCCATATTATAAAGTACCGGTGCTGTGTCAAATTGTACCAATGTCAAACACAGAATTGCTTTTCAAACATGATTTGGTTTTGCTTTTAAATATGGCTGTGCCAGAACTGTTATTTAACATACTGAGCATTGTATTAGCATGGGCTGTGGCTGTCTCTTGGACATGTTTGTGCTCAGTGGTCTTGAACTTAAAATACTTAAAAATACAGTTAAAATACTATTAAAATTACAAATGTGAATTACAACTGTTTTCATGGAAATGCTGGTTTATTTTTAATTCTGCATCATCAATAGCTTTATTGTCACGGGAAGCAGTGAAATGTAAGAAGTTTAGTATAATTACATCAGCATATTCAGTAATTTAAATTTATCAAATTACGTGAATTGATTTTTAAAGATTCAGCTTAGGGAAGTAGGGAGGAGATACCTGGGAAAAAAATCCACTGCAGAGTGGAATTGATTATATGTTCTGAATGGCTTATGCTCTAGGACTATAAAAAATTGCAGATGACTTTTGTTACTAGAGGAGCTGTCAGTCAGCCTGAATTACTGACATATTTTTGTGTAGTGTAGCTGCAAATATGTCCCTCGGTTTTCTTTTTCACTCTCAAAATGTAAACATCCAGAGCTATCATCCAAAGGAAGGTCACAAGGTTGAACACAGGAACAAGCTATTCCAGGACCTGAGATGCCATCAAAACTAAATTCTTATCTTGCAGCCAGTACATAGGAGCAAGTTTAACTCTCCTCTTCCATTAGCTTCTTTTAAGATCCTTTCATATCAATATATAAAATCCAGACTAAAAAAATATATCCAGAGACTGTTCCACAGTGTACAGGGAGGGTGTTACACCCTTCATTTGATGCTTAAGCACCAATGTCCAAAAAGATTCAGTGGGTGGCAGGAAACTATGAAAACAGAATTAAAGAAGAGATTAGGATTCCCAACTACTACTAAATCATTGCAAAGGGAGACATATAGACTCAAAATCAGACAATTTCAGAAGTCTAACACACTTCATCATTGTTCCAAAATACACATCATAATTATTTTATCTTTATCTTTATTATTCTATCATCATACACTAACATACAATCCCTTAGGACATGACAACACTCCCTCCATAAGATGCCATTCCCTTTCAATAGTCTGAATGTAGAGTGATAATTGAACAAGTGATCATTAATTATTTGGCCTTACTTACACTATAATTGTGAAGTCCCATGTCTTGTTTACCATGTACTATTCAAAGCCTGATTTGAACAATGAATTATTCATTTGCTTGTGAGTTTTTCTACAGTGCTCATCACAACATCTGAATGCATTACAAACATTAAGTGATTCATTTTCACATCATCTTTGTGTGATGAAGTGAATGATATCATTGTATGCACATTACAGAAGCAGGGGCATGACACAGGGATATTAAAGCATCTGTTAATTCCAAGTGCACAAAAGGAGGCTTTTAGGGCCAAGTTTCTTCAGAATACTTATACTTGTCACACCATTTGTGTCAGCTTCAGTAGCACACATGGATCATAATTGGAGGTAGTTTCAGAGCAAGACCTTAGACAACGAGGAGGACAATCAGGATGGCCTGATCACACAAAACCATTTTGGTTTTAAAATCTACTATGCATAAGATGTGATGAGGCAACAATGTTGAGAGTGGAGGTAAAGAAATTCTCAGAACAAGCTGTTACATTGCAGAGGTATGAAAGAAGGTAAACAGCAAAAAC
This sequence comes from Neopelma chrysocephalum, assembly GCF_003984885.1. Taxonomy (NCBI): domain Eukaryota; kingdom Metazoa; phylum Chordata; class Aves; order Passeriformes; family Pipridae; genus Neopelma; species Neopelma chrysocephalum. The sequence goes on from NW_020897695.1 coordinate 28,452,346, forward strand.
TCAGATAAAACAGCAGATGCACCAGCACACAATAAGGATTCACACTGTGCTGCTTTTTGAGAGACCCTCAAATTTCAGAGGACATCTTTTCTTCATTAAATATGGAAGAAACATAGGATCAGGAGAGGGATGAGGTTATTTAATTCCTTCTTTGCCTCAGTCTTTAACAGTAAAACCAGTTGATCTCAGGGTACTCAGCCCCTTGAGCCTGAAGACAGGGACAGGGAGCAGAATGAAGCCCCCATAATCCAAGGGGAAATGGTCAGTGACCTGCTGCATCACTTAGACACACATGAGTTCACAGGGCTGGATGGGATCCACCCAAGAGTACCAGCGGAACTGGCAGAAGCACTCACAAGCCACTTTCCATCATTTACCAGTAATCCTTGCTAACTAGGGAGGTCTCAGGTGACTGGAAGTTGACAAATGTGACACCTGTCATAGTTTGAAATTGCCCCCCCTTGGAAGAGGGGGGCTCAGAGGTGATTGGGTGCCAGGGCAGTGCTCCCTAGAGAGTCAATCACCATCCATGTTGTTCGCTTCTGCTCAAAATCATATATACACAGCCACCGGAAGCTGCTGGTAGTTCATGCTGTTGGTGTCTGCTGTGTGTGGATGTGGAAGGCCAGGGGGTGGTTGGGCTCCTTCTTTCCCCCCTCCAGGGAGGAAGAGGGGAGCCCTGCGGCCCTCAGCTCTGCCTAGGCCAGAGTTAGAGGCAGCATTTTGAGTGTGTGCTGTGAAGGAAGAGATTCACAGTACCTGACCTGAGGTAAGAGGGAGGAGGCTAGGCCCTCTTCCCTCCCCCCTCTGCAGCTGCAGGATGCTTGGGACAGTGCATAACTGAACCGAGCTACCTGTGGCCAAGGCTAGGGGGCTTTTTTTCCCCCCACTGCATTGAGGCCGGTGGGGGTGGATTTCAGAGGCTCAGTATTGAAGCAGAGCCACGTGGACAGGCTAAATATAGCTCGGAGCCAGGGAAAGGAATCCCAGGCGAAACTGGAGACGGGCCAAGAGCTCAGGAGTTGCCCTGTGGAAGCTGACCGGGGGCAGCCGAAAACTGACTTGGAGGATGCTTGATAAGCTGGACTTCACTGCAGCAGCCTACGAACCAAGGTATGACACTGAGAGAGATCACACAGCAGACCGAGGAGGACGGACTCAAAGCTATTCTGGACTTCGTGAGGAAGGAAGGACTTCCAGAAACAGCCGGAGTTTGGTGAGGGGGGAGCGTTCGGGCCCCGAACACTCCCACAAGGGAGAGATTGGTTACTTCCTAGCCTGAAAAGGCTTCTTCCTGGACTAAAGTTAAAGGGAGGAGCTTAAAAGGACTGAGAAGTGTAATAATATATATATATATAGCTGCTTTTAGTTTGTACAGTATATTTATTTGTGTAAATAAATGTATATACTTCCCCTTCCCCTATAGAAGCCTCTGGCCTGAAAATTTCTCTCCGGTGTTGGGATAAATTGTGGGAAGGGGTGGGGGGAGCCTGGAAATTGGATTTTGGATTATTAATGTGGCTCAAACTGCCACACACCCATTTACAAGATGGTCAGAAGGAGTATGCAGGGAACCACAGGCCTGTCAGCCTGACCTTGATGCTGGAGAAGGTCATGAAACAGATAATCTTGAGTGTCATCACGCAACATGTACAGGACAACTGGGGGATCAGGCCAGCATAGGTTTATAAGAGGCAAGTCCTGCTTGGCCAACCTTATCTCCTTCTGTCACAGGGTTACCTGCTTGGTGAACGAGGGACAGGCTGTGGATGTTGTCTACCTGGAAGTTAGTAAAGCCTTTGATTCTGTTTCTCATAGCATTCTCTTGGAGAAACTGGATGCTCATGGATTGGATAAGTGCACTGTGTACCATGTAAAAAACTGGCTGGATGGTATGGCCCAGAGGGTGAAGGGCCAGTCCTACTTAATATCTTTACTGATGATCTGGATGAGGGGATCAAGTGCACCCTCAGTCAGTTTGCAGACAACAACAAACTGACTGGGTGGGAATCTTGATCTGGGGGAGCGTAGGAAGGCTCTACAGAGGGATCTGGACAGGTTGGATTGATGGGCCAAGGCCATCAGTGAGGTTCTACAAGGTGAAGTGCCAGGTCCTGCACTTGGATCACAACAATCCCATGCAGCAATGCAGCACTACAGGCTGGAGGAAGAGTGGCTGGAAAGGTGCCTGGCAGAAAAGGACCTGGGGATGCTGATGCATGTAAACATGAGCCAGCAGTGTGCCCAGGTGGCCAAGAACGCCCGTATAAGAGATAACATGGCCAGCAGGGCAGTGATCATCCCCCCACTGTACTCCGCACTTGTGAGGCCTCACCTTGAATCTTCTGTGTCCAGTTCTGGGCCCCTCACTACAAGAAAGACACTGAGCTACTGGAACATGTACAGAGAAGGGCAATGAAGCTGGTGAAGGGTCTAGAGCACAGATCTCAAGAGGAACGGCTGAGAGAGCAGGGTTTGTTTAGCCTGGAGAAAAGGAGGCTCAGGGGGACCTTATTGCTCTCTACAACTGCCTGAACTGAGGTTGCAGAGAGGTAGAGTTGGTTCCTTCTCCCAAGAAAGACTTACCACCAAGCCAGGAGCACACCAAGATAGTATGCCATCAGAGATTAAAAAAGTCTTGGAACAACAGGACCCTCTTTAATATTTCCCTGTCAGATGTAATTCACTCAAACACATCCGACCTCATTAGATAAAATGGAAAACCTCTGCATGCTAGTAGTATGTATTTATACAGTTTCTATTATGACAACTTCTTCAACAGTTTGATCCTTTCCCCAGTGTCTAAACCTGTGGAACAGAATCGTACATGCAGACCATCTGCCATCTTACTCAGCCGTCCAATAAATGGTTATCCTTACACAGGGTTTACCTTTTTCAAGTGAAAACAGTTCCAAATGATGTTAAACTTTCCTAAGGGGTAGACATGGAAACAAAGCTGCTGTGGTGGAAAAAATCCTTTCACAATTACTGTACTAAAAAAATTAAAGGGTTTTCTGCTTCCATTCCAATATCCATGGTATTTCCATGAGAAATAAAGCTGAATATAGCCTTACCATATGCAGGGCAGCACACATGTTGTGTTCGGCAGCTGCAACCCAACAGTCTGCTTATTGTAGTCCAACACTGACTTTTTGGAAGTGACCCAGAATCTGTCCCCAGTTCTGCAAAAGTTCTCTTACAGACTGTGAGCATGCTATTGGAAGATGCCTTCCTCCATGCCTTCAAAAATCTGATTTAGTTGCTGTAATCCAATTATACAGCAAGGACAAGCGGGTTCGTCCGATAGTCTTATTTGCAGTGGTTTTCATTCCTGATGCCAGGTCTCTTTCCTGGTTTTCCAGGCAGTCTGGGAAAGTCCCCTCTGAATACAGTAATCCCCATGCATTAGCTGCAAACCCAAATGCTCCTCTAGTCTTTGCAGGAGTTCGCATACTCACCATTTAGGAAAATGGGGTTCAACACTAACAGTAGTGGTGATTCCCAAGGTGCTACCATACCAGAAACAGGCTACTTTGGTTTTGTGGCTCTCTGAGGAGAAACCACCTGGAGGTTCTGTCGTATAGCTGACAGTATCAGTGTCACGTACCAGACATCAGTACCAGATGTATGCACAATTTAAGCCTGAATCAAGGTCTGGTGGGAGGTTTTTTCTCCCGTGGAAAGGCAGATCTAGAAGAAAAAGTTGTAAGGAATTCAGTGGGGAGGCACACAAGGCAGTCTCCTGGCATTTACGTGTTATCATTTGCTTGACTCCAATGCTTCAATTTCTGTCAGTCGCTGATTTCAAAGAGATTGAGTTTAAAATGCTAACCACTGCTGAACTAACAAGCCAGCCATCAGACAACACTGACAGCAAATCTGATGGAGAGGAGACCACATGGAAGAAAAACACCCACATGGTCATTTCCGCTCAGGACTCTTACTGTACCAGTCATAGTAGCTGTGTTTTCATATAAAATGTTCTACCCAGGTTTTTTTCTCATTTCATATTACATTAAACTAAAAGACACTTTGGCTTAAGTAGATCAAAAAAATAAAATCTGCTTGGGGAAATAAACTGCTCTCAAAATTTCAGCTCAGCCCAGCTTTAATATAACATACAAGTCTGACCCCTCTATAAACTTTAGGGTTGTTAGGATATTTCAAACACTAATTGCTATTTATGTCTGACTGTTGGAGAAATGCTACCAGTGAGCAAGCCCAGGAAAAAAATCAGGTCTGAGCATCTCCCACCCAAAAGAACAATGTGGAAGCTAAAGCAGCAAAAGCGAGGTGAGTGTTTTATGAGAAGAATGAGATCCCAAAGACTACACTCCTCCCTAAGCCTGTGCCTAGGCTAGAGAGAGAAGAGAAAGGTGAAGCAGTTCTAGACTTGAGAGTGTAAGCTGGTAACACAAGAGTCACCAGTAGGTAGTTTTAACTGGAATGAACAAGGGCATGGACAAAAAGCGTGTTAGCAAATATGACTTCCACTGTAGCTGGGTATGAAACACCAATTAATTTAGCACATTTAGACAAAAAATCTGCAGCACAGGCATTTGATAGCTCTAAGTCATGTAAAAACTGTTTCCATTTGTGCCAAAATCTAAATTTTCTGTTACTTTATGATCACCAAAACACTTGTACACAAAAGAATTGCTTAAAAGAGTTCAAACATCTGCTATGCTAGGATAATTCATAATTGTTCCACTGTTTCAGTATTTAAAAATCATTTTCTAATGTAGTCTTCTATGGTCTGACAATAGCATTCATTCCATTTAAACCTTTTTTATATATATATTTTCCCTTCAACATGAGTTTTATCTATGTTGTTTAGTCTATGGTTTATGTTACACCATCGTATAACCCAAATCAGCTTTTGATTATTGGGGTAGGTGGAGGATAGAGGAATAAAAAGGATCCTTTTTTTTATCTACTTAATTTAAAAATCTATATTTGAAAAAAATTAACAACATTATAAGAAGGCAATTTATGTATTGAGCTATTAATTAAAAATGTTATAGGTAGTTAAAATATTATAAGTAATATCTCATGTTTTTTAATAAACTACTTGGAAATTTCTTACATAATGTTATGTAAATATATATATCTTAAGTGTTACTAAGTTTGAATACAGTAATTTTGGCACTGCGTTTTAACATGGAGCACAAGTCCCACGGCTATTGGAGATTGAGTGCTGTGGAAACTTTACTCTTCCCCTTCCCCTCTTCAGCTGCTAAAATATCACTCTAATGGCTCCCTCAGGCTGGGTTCAAGGAGCAACACCAAAATACTACAGAAACGGCTGCAAAATTTGATACCTTCTTTTGTAGCCTTTTTCCCTCCAGCCAAACTGCAGAGCTTTCCTGTGAAGGGGTGAAGGGAATAAAAATGAGACTTTTGTCTGCCTTATACACAATAACTAAAACGAATTGTCATAGCCCCAGAACAGAGAAAAACACCTCTGTGTCCTGTCACAAGTTTCAAGGCAGTGGCCCTACTGAGTAAGCCCCTGGAGGAAGAAGCTTTACATTATTGTAAATGTAGTAACACTGCTAATCCATGAACACTCAAGCCACACCAACAAAACAGGAGTGAGATTAGTCTGAAAATCTTACATTTTAAAAAAATATGTTTATGCATTTTCTCTTCTGTCTCCTGAAGCTTTAAACTAAAATTCAGTCTTATTGTCGACTTTTTTCCTCCCCTCTCCCTAAAACTGGATTTGCTGAAAAGAAACTTTACTTTTTGTAAGAAGGAGCAACATGATTTCACAGAATTGTTCTCCTCCAGGAGCAAAGATCACAAATATCACCCAATATCTAGAGGCTACAATCCTAGACTGAAGCTACATTAAGTGCTTTGCAAAATACTCACTTCATACTTTAAATTAAATTTTTTAAAGGCCAGCCAGTGACTGATTAGAAAAATGCTGGAAGCATGCCAGGTACTCTATTCAAAACACCTTGAAACAAACTGCACTATTGTCTATATTTGGAAACCATAAAAAAGTTGCAAAACTAAAACCATATACATGCAAAATATACGTTTTCAAAGGAAACAAGTACAGATAAACTACAAGGATAACATATGGTTTGGATATGAATGTGGTTCATAACTGTTACTGGTTAATTAGTTCAAACTTCACCCAGAGTGGAGTTTCAAAGATGCAGGGACATGTGTTAAATAAATGAGCCATATTTTGGAATCCTGAAAGACCTAAAAGTCCCAAGATCCAACTGGTAGGTCTTTCAGCCTTACAGAAACACCATTCTTGGAACACTTCTCTGTGGATTAGGCATGAACAACATTGTCAGGGAAGCTGTGTCCTTACCACCGTTCTCATCTGTTTACTCTTGTCTCAAGTCAGTCACCTACACACAGTCTCAGTTCCATCACCAGAAAAAGATGCTTGATGTCACAGACTTGTCAAAGTAATACATATAACCAAAGCCAAGTGACAAGTCATTGCAGTTACAACTTCCTCATGAGGGGCAGACACTGATCTCTTCTCTGTGGTGACCAGTGACAGGACCTGAGGGAATGGCCTGAAATTGTGTCACGGGAGGCTTAAGTTAGATCTTAGAAAAAGGCTCTTCACCCAGAGGGTGGTTGGGAACTGGAAGAGGCTCCTCAGGGAAGTGGTCACAGCACCAAGCCTGACAGAGTTCAAGAAGCGTTTGGATGATACTCTCAGGCACATGGTGTGACTCTTGGGGATAGTCCTGTGCAGGGCTAAGGGTTGGACTTGATGATCCTTGTGTGTCCCTTCCAACTTGGCATATTCCATGATTCTGTGAAGACTAAATCTGTGTTTTTTGACCCAGCTTTTATCTACACCCAGTAGCCACAATGAGCTTCATGTACACACCTTTCAAAATCAGCAAACAATTTTCCCAAAGTAGTCTCCCCATTTTGCAGTTTAATGTAAAATAGTGTTTTCTTTTTTCAAAAATTGATTCCATCTATTTTACCATCATTATGAAGGAGAAAACGCCAGAACTGTGTTAAAGCAAAGTTTCGAAATGGTTGTATCCTAATCTTGGTAGATATTTTTTATCTTAGCTAAGAAGTTAACATTAATGCATATTCAGCAGAGGACATGCTTGCTACCTAGTCACAGTATTACCCTGTGATAAGGATTGTTATAAGGCAATAATTTTCCAGAACTTGATTTTCCATTTCCAACATATGTAAAATAATAGCTATAAAATAGCTACAAAATAGTAGTAAGACAGAAAGAAAATTATGTATCATCAGGATCACCTCGCATCTCCTTAAATTTTATTAATATGTCTCAAAACCAAAAAGGAAAGACGATTATAAAAGATACTTCATAGTAACAGTCAACATTTTTTGTTTAAATGATCTTAGGATTCTTCAGAGATGTTAATTTTGAAGCATGACCTTTAATCCTAAGAAAATCTTCTATCAGCTATGTCAGTTGCTGTTAGTCATTGCTGAAAGAAGAAGTAGGAAAAACAGAAATTCCCAATACTTGGAGTAGCATTCTGGAGAGCTAACTATAGGACACTACATTTTATTGATCTTCTTTTACAACAATACATCTACATTTCAGAATTGTATCAGGGAGTAACTGTAAAGGGTTTCAGAAAATTTTTATTAAAAAAAAAAATACCCTAAAATCTAAGAATAAAAAACAAGTAAATCAAGAATTATTCTATTCCCTGTTTTTTCATAGACTCAATACATGAATTTAGGAAAGGCACTTCAGTTATGTTTTCTTATGTGATTCCCTTTCATTTTCTTTCTTCTTCCTCTCTCTCTCTCTCTCTCTAATTTTTTTTAATATTCACTGTTTCAGAGTAGTGATTCATATTGACATCAACACTTACCCCTTTTAAAGGAGGAAGCTACTTTCCTCCTACAACTTTCCCTTGTGAAGTCCCCCAGTTGATTTATGAAATCCTGCTAAAGTAAGAGGTCATTTAAATAAGACATAAATCAATAGAAAAAAAGATCAACTTCTTTCCTGCACAGTTGTCACTTCTATTTATTTTGAGTGCAAATCCCAACGATCACAAGTTTAGAATATTTATACTGCAAGCCAATCCTCATGGCCAGTTGACAACTGATATTTCTTTGTTAAGCAGAGCAAAAACCCTTATGGTCCCATCTTAAGAGTTTTACAGGATACCTAGCAAGATTTTCCAGCAATAGGACACTACCTGGCCTTGTAGTCTTGTGTTCCTCAACACAAGCTGATGTAAACTCATCTTTGTGCTCTACTTCCGTGATACTCTCTGAACCTCATGAGGTCGGATAATTCTGAGCACTCTGGTCCCTAAGAGATCTCCATGCATACCTGGATCACCCATAAAAAGGAAAGATTTGAGTGCAGATGAAAACATCCGCTTACCGAACTTAGCCATAAGGAACCATGGTACACCTCAACCAAGGAGAAGCATTATCTACCACTACCTTCCAACATAACACTCAGTAAGCAAGTGCCCTCCTACGAGGCTTTATTTGCTGTGTTCATTGATTATGAAAGCTCAACAGTGTCTGCAATACGAAGTTACAGGCACAGCAGACAAATTAATTGGAAAAAAACCCCAAACTTACATGTCTCCCAGGACTGAGCAGGTATGGAGAGGCACCAAGTTGCAAATGTACCTGATGCACTGTAATACACTGATAGATAGGCAGCCTGAGGACGAAGAAGCTGGGGGGAACACAAAGTTCCAAGTCACATCAGTCAGATAGGTGTATCTATAAACCTCTTAATGCTTCTTCTTACAGCTTCAGTCAAAAGCAAGAGAGATATTTTGTCTCACAGCATTCTTTGATCTGAATTCTGATAATCTATCCTTTGCACAACTGAGTTATTTCCTCCCCCCCTCCTCCTTGCTCCCTTCCTCATGGCAAATCAATTTGCTTCAACCCTATAATATATATCCTATCTCACTAGGACACATATCTATACAGATGTAATGTTTTTTCAAAATCTCAGCAAGTTTAAGGTGATGCACTAACAGAATGGTTTCCTTTCTACACAGAAAGTGAAGACACACCAAGTATACAAAAGTTTATCACAAATCTACTAACAATGAAATAAATAAAATAATAATTCTGATCACTAGTACTGGAAATTCTACCCTCATCCCAAAACAATGTATTTCTGCTAAAATCTTTCTGAATCTGAATGCTACTTGCTGAAATATCATTAATATGCTTCCATCCAGTAGCACAGGAAATGAATCATATCTGGTCTGCATGAAATTCTTTAAATTATGCACATATTTATCAGTCTCGTCCTACATGCATAAATCTACCTTTACAGTTTCTGGAAAACAGTGATAAACACTGTTTGGGAGACAAGAAATGTACAAAGAAAGAAAAAGAATGAATTTACAAGGGAATTTACTGTGTCTGCTGGTCACACAAATGAACCTGATTTTTTTCCCACAATTAAATCTATGGTGTTATCAAGAAAATCAGTTTATTTTAAGACTGTCAACCCAATATATAAATTTCCTTTTGTGCTTGAAATGCCTTTATCAGATTAGGTAGCTTTTGTTTAAACTGCTATTTTCAGCCTTTGCTTTGAGGGGTTTGAATATACAGAGTGTAGTAACTTGAGATTTCCTACCCTGTTTTAAAATGTGTTTCTTCTGTCTGTTTGTATTTTGTAATTTCCTGTCAAATAACCTCACCGTAACTAACTTTCCTTGCTCCAACCTACTACATTTTTTTTTAAAAGCCATTCCCACTTCCTGAGGATGGTAATAAAACACTGATTACATTCGGCTGTTATCTGCCTTTTCTTCCTCTGCTTCCCCCTCTCTCACTCCTTTTGTCAAAGCCAGCACTCAGGTTTCAGTTCTTCATGGACTGAGAAAGGCACATAGTGGAGAGGAAGCAAATCAGACTGCAGGAATCCAGATTCATTAGAGTTTATTGGGTCAATCACCAGCTGGATCAGAGCCAGACAATTAGGTTGTGCAGCCCCTGAAGTCTGGATGCATTGCTCTCCTTCCAGAGCCAAGCGAACTCCGTAACAGGGCACACGTCGGCACCATGCCCTGCTGTCTGCTGTGGCCATGCGGTTGGAAAAAGGAAAGGGAAGACAGCAGCACACTGCTGCTTCAAATCAGTTACTGGAAAAAAAGTTCATTTAGCCAATTTCTTCTTCATTAAGCATGAAGCTGCTCATATTTCCAACTGAATTCTCTCATTGGTTTTTGATAATTCCTACCAAAAATACAGTTTACTAAAACATCATTATACAGAGCCTATAGACTATTTACCTTCCTCTGAAATTCTTTAACTTCTTCTACTTGTATTCAACTGCACATCTCTGTGTATCCCAAAAATGCCACTGCCTTCTGACAGGGCAGAAAAGTTACAACTACTGAACTCATGTTCCCATCTCTGTTCAGTCAGAAAACCTCCAAGTATACTCTTCAAGCAGTTTCCTAAAATGGCATCATATTTAAAGCTCTTTTCACACCCTCTTCTTCAACTTCTTCCTAAAGTTTACATACTTTAAACCTTCCTGAATTGACTTCATGGTACTCAAGAACCACAAATCCAAGAAGCACGACACCACGCAACTACTCCTGTTCCAGACAGTTGACACAATTAAGCACAAAGCATAGAGCCCAGTGGTCGACAGTGGATGTTGAAGGATCTGTTAAAAATATTTGCAGTCATCCCTTCAATGTCTGAATTTAAAGTTTACCTATTTCTATGCAATTCAGGAGCACTGCCATGTTCAAGCTTTGCTTCCTCACATTCAGATTTTTTTCTCCTGATGGTCACCACCCAGGTTTTTTCAGGAGGATGTGTGGTGGAGTTTTTTTCACACAGAGACCACATCTAAATTCTGCTTAATCCCTGCACAAGCAGCAGCATTACATCGTAGACCTCTTGCTGTTTGAAAGTTGAATAGTTGAATGTTCTTTTTCTATGTGTCTAAATATTACTTGTTAGCTTCCATTGAGCCTGAAATCTGGCAACTCTAACTTTATCCATTTTCTGACCACTTTTTCTCCTTCCTTGGGACACAAAATCCAGACAGCTGGAGTACTTGCAAAAACTCCTAATGGCTGCATTATGCGGGTCCCCGAGCTCTCAGTACAGCCAACTTGCATTGCTAGCAGGTTGGCAAACTCACATTCACTATCTTTCAAAGACAAATTGTAATTAAGGACATATTTTAATCCTCCCTTCATTTTAATTAAATGGATTTCTGATCACTTGATCTGAAGTTACTCCCCAAGTAACTTCAACTCTTCTATGATCTCATTATTAGCTGTTAAAATCACAACAGATACTCTTTTATTCAGTATGTCCTTTCTTCTTGTGTTTTGGTGGGGGAAGGTAGGTTCCATTTGGGGATTTTTTTAATGATCTTTTGCACTGTTACACTCATGGACAGTCTATACCTTCCCTTTCTGTTCTTTCTGAACACAGCAAGCACGTACCACATTTCCAGCAAGACTATTATTCTGCTACTCATCTATTGTTCTCTACACCATTTGCCTTCTTGGGTAGTTTAGATTCCCTTTCCCTAATGACCTGGTACTGAAGTACAAGCCTGCTATATTTAAGTACAAACCTTTTCCTTGTTTCTAACTGACCACAACCAATTGCCTTGTCAGGTTAGACACAAACCTTTCATTAGTGTCCTCACGATCCAATTAAGATCACTATAGTTTCTGTCACTTTCTTTTTTCTTGCTCTACTTCCATTATCCATTAATGTATCTTCCCCCTTTTTGACTTCTGCACACTAAAGCCAATCATGGATATCATATGACCATCTTCATACCTTTTCCCAGCATTTCTTGGCATATTCAACTGCTGTAACAGGCTCAGCATCAAAGACCAGTACCCCACACAGTGATACAGACCACCTCTTAAGAAATATTCAAATTTCTTGAATGTTACCCAATAGAAACACAGGCCAAGCTTTATTCCCATCTGCCCATCTCACGAGCCTTCTCTAGGGACTGGGGTAATTCTGATCACCAGAATCCAAATTTTCTGCAGAAATCATGGCAAAAGTGTAACTGAGAAGGGATCTGCATATCCTGATGTATTTTTCCTAAAAAAGAGTAAAAGCACTGAAGTTCCACTTTAAACTGTAGCAAATAAGTGAGGGAGTTAGGCACCATGGACTGATGGAGAGCAAGAGTCAGTCTACAAACACTGTAAAAATTACAGATAGAATAGAGGTAGACTGTTAGGTACTTCTAAAATAGAGTTGATTTTTCTTTAAGGCAGTACAAAGTGCAGGGAAATCTAGAAATAAAATAACAAAGGTGATATGTCTGGAAGACTTTTTGCATAAGCAGTCTAAAGGGACAGTAACAGGATGAAAGAATACATGCTAAAAACAGAAAAACTAACAAGGCAGAGAGAGAGAACCATAAGGTGATGAGAGATGGGGCAAGAGCTTTAGCAGTACACAGAGATATGTCTTTTCTTCATAAGTCCACAAATAACCAAAAACACCAGATAGCTTCTTGTGAGAGAAGCTAAAAGAAAAGTCAAACTGAAGTTGATATTGGTCAGAACTCTGATCTGTAACATAAGTGTAGAAAAAATGGTGAGATTACCACAAAGAAATATAACATATTTTCCTCAGACAGGACTCAAGTACAAACACATTCTGAGTCATCAGAATAGAAGGTACAGAGAGTAAAGGGAAACCTGCAGAATTACTCCTACACTGAAAGCCATGTGTAGAATATCCTCCCAGACGTACAGCGATAGAAAGAAACAACAAGTCATAAAAGTGTAGGGAAATTAAGCCTGATTTAAAACTAAAAATCATGGTCACCACTGAAGGTGACTAAGAAATTCTCAGTAGTCCTTAAATATTGAATGAAATATTCCTATATCCACTTATATGATTTTTTTTCCAAATCAGCAGAATGCCACAACTTTTGCTAGCATCCTGCATAACAGATCTGACAATTCAAAACCTTTGAGCCTCATTTCTGTCATGCTACAATTCAACAGAGTTACACTGGCTTGTCAATGTAAAGTGCATAGACTTTGCATACACTGCATCCCAACACCTGTGGACTCTGTCCAACTGAGTTCCCTATCAGGATACAGCTGCTAAATATTTCTTGTATTTACCATTGCAAACAGTTTGTGTAATGCTAGACAGAAAGACATTTACCAGCAGAATAACCACACAGAAGGATTCAGCACTTGCAGTCTACAATGAAGCACGATGTATCACAGTAGAGACATCAGCTCAGTGCCTAACTCCACTTGAAGAAAGACTGGATAATTTAACTTAATTCTAAAGAGGAAACCTCTGAAATTCCCAGTAGAACAAGTCTATGAGGTTTAAAAAAGTTCTCAAAAAAAAAAAGCTGTAGATTATTTCACATCACCAGCTGTCAGCCAATAGCCTGGATAATGAAAATCCACAGTTTTATGGCTTCTTGTACAGTTCCTCGCAGGCTTCAGAGTAGCTGTTTCTCTCTTATTTGCCTACACTCACTATGATTTCCTTTCTCTTTACTTCAAGAAAAATGTACTTTTATTATTCCATCTGTAGGAGACGACAAGAGGGATTAACACTATCAAAGATGCTGCATATGACCTCTTCTTTTATGGGCACCATTTGTCACAAAGGTTCATTAGACTTGCGTTTCCTAAACTTACTTCAGTCAAGAAATGAACTTTTAAGATGGATGAACACTCACAGCATAGCTGCTTTAAACAAAACTGCCCCAGTTTGGAAATAAGAAGTGATTAGAGAAATTCACTGCAGAAATCAGTTACATTAATCAGCTGGTTGTAAAGTATATTGATGCGCACCAACTAGAGCTGTCCAAACAATTTTGTTAACCTTTAGCAAAAATGTGAAGGAATATGCTGCAAAATGGTTTGGTTTAAAATAGATAGGACATGCTCCTTTCAGGAGAACAGTTAAGTTTCAAGATTATTATTTTATCCAGATTTTCCTAGGACAATTGGATCAAAAAGAGTAATTTATAGTTACAGCACTCTTTTCTACAAGTTCATTCCAGGTTGTGAACAGTAACGGCCCATGGCAGGACAGGGTGTGTTTATTCAAAGGCAGATGGTAGCTGGGGACTTGTGGTGGAAGACTGATGCTAAATCAACATACAAAGAAAAATGAATTACTAGAAAAACTCTAAGGATTTCCTCCAGCATTGCCACTCATTTATTGGGGTGGGGGTTTTTTCAGCCCAAATCAGTGGAATTGCAGAATAATCTGTGAAACATGGAGCATGCCAGCAGGATCACGAGGGTGAGGGTCCCAGCAGAGGGCTGCCAGTAGGACTCTCTCCCACCCCAGCACTCTTGGGCTGCAAGTCCACCCAGCACACACTAGCCTGCAACCCAGAGCTGCACCTCCATGAGGTACAGCTCGCACAGAACTGGACGGCTTGACAACACTTCAAGGACCTCAAGGACCACAGCCAAAGGAATCCAGCTGAAAAGCAGACAGTCCGGTTGCACTGCCAAATGGCTAAGTTTGGTACCGGAGCTCACAGTGACCACTGCCGTCATCCTTAGGGCAGCAAGTGCACGTGTGCCAGGCATGAAATCAGGGCTGATAATAGTCCAGGGAGGGATGAGATGGTTCAATGCCTGTAGCTGTGGCCACGCACACTTAAGAATAATGAATCTGAACATAAAACACCCTCCATCTCCCCAAGACTAATGTAAAAACAACACTTAAATATATTTTTCCATTTTTTGAAAAAGCATTTGATTCATATTTTCAGGTTTTCTTCCACAACCACCAGAAATAGAAAACTGATTTAAAAGGTGAGAAGCAAGAGAAGAGAAACACAACAAACAGTCTTTATCTGTTGCTTTCTTCCAAGAGCTGCAGTTTTCAGAAGAACACCAAAGTAGACACTGATAATATCACTCTCACATCTATCATAATAAGTCTCACAATACCTGGAAGATCTGAAGTCAACATTTTCAGAAGAAAACCTTACAAGAATGATCTTGGCCTATCCTTAATTTTGTCCACATCAAACACAGTAGCCAATAAAGGCCTATTGTTTTGGGTGCAGAATGCAAGATGCAAGCATGAGAGCTTCTAAAACAGCATGCGCGTGATACATGATGTGGGAAATTTAGACAAATTCAAGAAATTTACTTTTATTTTTCTTTATATACATCTACTTCTGATAGTTATGAACCCTAGTTTGCACAGGTAGGCCAAAATTAAGTTTGGAGTCAAAGTCTCAGTAAATTTGATTCGGATTTTAGCGAGTTACAAGCTAGAAGGTGTGTGATAAACACCACTCTGTTATAATAGCATCTCTCACTTATACTCAGCAGGGATATTTGTTTAAGTGACAAAAGAATTTGGTATCAATCCCTCTCACTGAGTAAGCTGCACTTGATCTGTACAGCCAATGAATAATAAATCAATGCAAATTACACCACTTTATCACTAACAACCATTTTCTGGTCAGCTACACCACAGAATACAGTCTCTCCCACAGGAGACAAATAACCCCCACTGTCTTAAAATAGGAGTTATTTATAGCCCACAGGAAAACAATTGGGCTCTAACATATAATTTGCACAACTGTTTATATTTGTAGTGAGTTTGGCCCTTGAAATCTTTGGCTACAATGAATGCACAAGCTGCTTTCATCATTCGTGCATGACTCTGCAAATTATTTTTAATTGATACCTGAACATTTAGATGTTAGGCAGCTCCCCATGCCCCACAAGTACCACCTTAACACTTGACAACCAGATCACCTATATACTGCTCCTTAACCATCTGCAACTTTTCAGGGTAACAATTTTTAATAGAGGTTGGAACTCTTTTAAGGTATGAACTATCAAAAATAAAGCTCTATATCAGGAATGCAGACAACTTGAGAGGGGAAGGTTTATTACTCACTCTCTATTAGCATAGTATAAAGCCATTCTTCTTTTGAAAGATGGATGGATTTAGCCCCTCAAAGGTGCCAAAAAGCTGCACGGATCTGGAGAAAGAGGTCTTTGGGGCACCCTGAGGCCAGTTAGGGCCTCACCTTTTTCCATGAAGGTGGATACTCTTTGTGTAGCATAATTTTCAAGAGCTTCTATCTAGAGTTCATCAATGAGAACTAGAGGAAAATATCACATCAATGTAAGCCAAAGCTAACTTCATCTATTCAAAACACTTATAAGAGCATGGAATAATACAACCATAACATCATGCAAATCGTCCACAGCCCACTTACCCACAATGGTTTAGTCCTGACGTACAAAATTCAATCTGAACTAAAATTCTCTCCTCATACTTACATTAACATGCTTATATTAACAGCTTTGATGGCATGACCAATAGCAGTTACCTACTGAATTCAGGGACCAACTGTCTGGACACAAACTCCCAACATGCAATTCTTTGGATACTGTTCAGCGAACAAGCCTCTCACGGGTAATGGCACGTGAAACCTTGAGAACGGTTCAGCCAAGCTAAGGGAAACAAACGCTAAGCAGCTCCCCATGGGGAGAGCATGCACAGTAAACATGGGGGATGGAGGGAGGAGAAGGGAGAAAGATGCCTGTGAGCTGCCTCTGAGCCTGGTAGTGCCCACCTAGCTCTCCCGCTGCAGGAAAATCCCAGCTTTCCCTAGGTTGGGCAGCAAGCTCAGCTTCCCGACAGCACCCCCAGATCCACACTGGCTGCCGTTCAAGGGCAGAAATAGCAGCCACTGGGAGACCTGCCTGCCATGCCTCTTGCACCACTCCAAATTAAGTCAACTTCAGCTGCTGTGGGGTCTGAGGTTATCAGGGCAGAGATCTCTGCAAATAAAGAAATATAAACTGTGTGAGTCTGTTCATACTCTTCCCTCTTTGTGACCAAGAAACTTCTTTTAAGGCTGGCTTGACTTGCCTTGGAGGCTTCCCAGAGAGCTGTATAATACAGATGATTGAAATGCAGACTATGTCAACAGACACTTCCTTTGAGAGAGGTAAACAGGAGGACAGCACCTTGTTCATCAAAAACAACCAGACATACCTATAGGGCATGCAGAGCCCGCCAAGATCCTTTGGGGTTTTCTCTTTCCTTCTAAAATGAAAACAGTTATTAACTTTTTTTCCCCCAAATTTAATATTAAAAGAAGAAAATGCTGGCAACTCCCATGATAGTGTTATGTCAGCTGCTTATGTCAGGTCAAATACAGTGCGACAGGAAGTAGGGGCTCCACATGAATACTACCACATTAACTTGGTGCCATTCTGCTCCTCTGTCCCAAACATGTACTGCTAAACAATGCTCGATGTCCAGAGAGAGGATGTCCAAACCCACAGCTTTCTGCCCAGCCTGCCCAAGTGAAGAGCACCCTTGTAGAAAGGAAAAGGTAATTACATACCAGACTGCACCTCATTTCAGAGTTCCCATATGATCAAGTCCTCCTGTCCCAGAAAGAAAAGTAATTGGACATTCTTCCGTGGTCTAGATGTGGTGGTGGAAATAGCACAGTGTAGGATAGCAAATAAATATTTTCAGCCATCCAGCTCACAAAAGCAAGCAGAAGACAGCAACTTGGCACAGCACTTCAGCAGTCATCACAATAGCCAAAGTAAATGAACATAGTGACTGAGAAGGTAAAAACTGGAACTTGTTCAGAAAACTATTCACTTTCCAAGTTTCTATTTCTCTAGTTTTAAGGTATGCAAAACTATTCTCTAATGCCTTTATTAAAATGCATATTTCTTAATCTTACCATCCTTGTTATCCAAGTTCCTAGTTCTTCCCTACTATGTCAGATGAATGGAAGCAATACACCAGGGCAAAGCAGCAAGGCTGTTTTGAGCCTTTTAAGCACCTTTCCCCATGCAAGCCTAGTGGAAAGCAGGATATGACTAGACTCTCTTTCACTACAAGGCAGATCTTAGTTCCTTCACTATACAGGGTTAGTGACATTTCCTCTTCAGCTATTTAGTCATTTCCCTGGTACAAAGTGCCATAGGTGATGCCTTAATGAGATGTATGAGACACAAGTGCCAGGCTGCTGAAGCCAACTACATGAGAGCCCTTGTTTGCACTCACCAGCTTCTCTGTGCTTCTCCTCTCACTGCCAGGAAGCCTTGACATGACCAAAATTTACAGCAGTTATAACACACCACTGCTAAATGCAAATTTTAATTAGAGCATTTGCCTCTGATGTAATGCAGTAATAAGGAGAAAATAGGTGTCTCTGCTTTTTACTAAGGATCTCTGCATGCAGGCAGGTATAGACAGACCCAAGCTTGCTCTGCTTGTGCTCCAAGCTGGCTCCCAGTTGAAAGCTGTATGCAGTATGCAGTGCACAAGCAAATAGGCCCTGCACTCAACACACCTAAGCTTGCCTAGATGACTGCGAGCAGAAATGAGAATTTTGCCCCTGTATCAAAGGATTGAAAAAAACCCACCACTTTTTCTTTACATCCAGCACTTGTTCACACTTGCCCTAACAAGCTCTCCAGTATTGTCCTTGTCTTCTCATAGGTGTATGTTTTGAGAGGTTTTTCGGCTTGCTGTTCATTATATTTAGGTCATTTGCAACTGTTAAGCTATCATCTGCACAGAGATGATAGCAAGTATAACAGAAGTAATATTCAGAGAGGATAAACCACAGTGGGTAGTGGATTATAATAAGGAACCAGTGAAGCCTGGATGACCCTTATCAGAGCAAGCCAGCTCTTGCTAACACACCTCTAAATTAGGGCTTACCAATTCTGTTTTAGTCTAGCTATTTTAAAAAAGAATCACAGCAAAATAACAGAACATGAACAGAGACATAAAAAACAGTGCAAAACCAACGTGTCCATTCTTTTTATTAGGAGGTTTATCAAGTGCCTAACCAGTCAACAATCAAACCACTAAGACAGCATAATAAAATTGAAGTAATTTTTAGAACACACTAAATTTTAAGTATTGAGTAGCCTGTTGTCTGACACTGATCTTCTTTTAACCTCTGCTCAGATACTGTTATTGAAGAGGAAAACAAGAAAAGGTCAGGAACAGCAGGGTTTTCAAGAGCAGACTAAGCACGGGAGAACTGACTACTCTATAGCACCCCAGAAGCACATGAAGGCACCTCTTCAGGCAGGATGACAGACTTTTCTCCTTGCTGTTATTTCACTAGCTGAGTAGGAGCCAGGTGATTTCCAGCTCTAGCCTGGGGGGTAAGTAGCCTTCCCTGCCCCTCCCACAGCTTTCCTACCCCGCCAGGCTACTCTTCCCAGCAGGGGAGCTACCTAGCGGGAATTACTGGCTTGAACCTCCAGCAGGATCCAGCAAGTCCTTCCTCCTTGTCATCCCCCACCTCCCACCTTTACAGCACGAGGTTTGTGGAAATGCTTTGAAGAGCAAACTAGTCCCAGAGGCAGCCTAGCTGACAGATGCCCGCCACTCTCAAAGAGGGTGTTTGGTTGAGCAGCATAACTTCGCTTGTATACTTGATTTCTGGAGCCTGCCTGTACTGCAGAACACTAAAGAGCTGCCTTTGATCTCTCTTCACTTTCCTGCTTTTGGGCTCAAATCTAGCAATGGTATCGACTCATAGTTCTGAGCCGTCATTGCTGGTAGAGAGGAAAAGCGCTAGAGACAGATAAGCATTAGGGAAGAAGAACATGTATTACTTCAGTAAATTCATCAAATAATATTAATTAGTTCAGGAAACCCCCAGATGAAAACAAAAACAAACAAACAAAAATCCCTCCTTCATTTATGGTAAAGCCAAGAGACTATAAATCCGGAATACCTTTTCCTCTTTCTCCCTTGGCAGCAAGACTGGGATAGAGCAGGTCAAGAAACAATATCATGACTTTGCATGCTGTCAGGCTGCTATACAAAAAGTAAGACAGAATATGAATGTAACCTGATTTCTAGTAGACCTGGGAGAGCCTTAACGCTGAAGTTTGTATACCAGGTTTGTAATTACTAAGATCTCGGACCAGCCCTTGTTTCTGAGTACTGGCCTAGATTAGCAAGTCACCTGAAAGTTTACAGTAGGAAAACCATATGGATATATTCCTGTAGCTACATGTGTACAGTAATTATGGCATAGGTAAGCAATAACATATGCCCAAGGCATCATACTTGGTGAGGCACGAGGCTTACGTGCATATCTATTATGACTTTAGGCTTCAAAGTACCTTATTGCTCAGACAAAATCGGTAGCCTACTTCCTTGTAAAACACACATAAGGATCTATTGCTACAACACAAGATTTAAAGCATGGGTACCAGAACTGTGCAAGGGAGAAGGAGCATCTTAAAATATTTTCCTATACTGTTTACAGTGAACGCACTTTAAAATAGCAGGCAAAACTAAACATCACTTAACTTCAAAAAATGCCAGCTTCATGCCAATGCCCAAAGTCTGGTTGCTTTGCAGGCACTTCAACCTTATGCTCCCCTCTGAAAAACTGAGTCCTTTCTAATACATTATCTATTTGATTGCTTTCAGACCTCTTATCAATCAAGAAATCCCATCACAGTCGTGTGACCAGCAGCTGTGGGCTGACATTTGTGCATGATAATTTATGACAAAAATCAATAAGTGTTTCCCTTTCACATAACTTTTTAAAAATAAGACCACATTTTAAACAAAAGTATGTTTTTCTGAAGATTAGTTTCAAAATTAATAGCACCAACTTCAAAGCAAATGTTTCTGTGAGAGCTGTTATAACATTCGAGTTCTTACATGATCTTCAAGGCTGCAGAGTGACCTAGGAGGCAGCCATAATGAGAGACAGACAGTGAATAAAGCACTGATTTAATTATGCTGTTTGATATGTGATGACCTCATCCACTGCTGTTTATACTACTATAGTGCTTGAAATACTCTATCAACATATGGGAAGGCAGTCTCCAGCCTGAAGAGCTTACGATCTCCCAAGACAGAAACCAGATGAAGGTGTTTTCTTCCTGTAGCTTATAGTAGGTTTTGAAGTTTTGCTCATTTCCATCAGTTCTTAAATATGCATCGAATGCTGGAAAGTAGGTTGCTGAGCAAGTACTCTAAACTTGCTGGACAGAATATCCACTCCTTTGATTACAGAAGAGGATTTCCAATATGTGAAAGTCTCTGTTCTATTATAAAACAAACAACTGCAATAAGAAAATATTGACGGGGTGGAGGGAATCTATAGCTATTTACACCATCTTCACCAAATTCCCTGAGTTCTGGAGATACCTCATGCCCCAGTGTGAGCTTTGCCTTTTGCTATAAAAAGAAGAGTGGGGGTTGGAAGCAGTACAACCTCCTAAATTGTCCACCAAGACAACTGTGCTGTAACTATCTCCAGTCAGAAAATTAACTGTCAAAGCTCAGAGTTTGGTTAAATATACATATATGTCTTATTCTGCACTCCCGATTAAGATTCTCTGAAAAATATGCAGTAAAGTAACTCTTTATGGTGTTAATGCCATGAAAATCTCCATGAGGAAATAAGTAGTTCTTTATTCAGTGCACCATCTGCCAACCATGCTGTAAATAAAGCCATACAAGAAATGGTGAGAAACAAAACAATCAACAACCTACCCACTCATTAAGCATTAGCCATGCTGTGTGCTGAACAATATGCAGGCCTTGGGGGGTGGGGGGAGGAGGGGGAAGCACACAATCCTCTAATTAAAGGCAATCAAAATGAATATTTACCAAGAGGATGAATGAGTAACTTTTCTAGCCTCCGACTGCTTGCTTTTGCAACCTTGAAGTTCAGCCCTGTTCAGTAATCTAAGCGCCTAACTTAAGGCATTATTCACATTATTTTATTTCTCTATAGAAGGAAGCCCACAAAATACATGAAGCTGGTACGTACACACACGTGTACAAGGACCACTGCTTTCACTGTCACCTATCACAGCAACCAGAAAAAAAGACAGATTAGAGATACACCAGCTGTATGTAGTTTAAAGGTCATTCTGGAATAACAACAGGTAAACTTAGTACACCCTCTCTCTTATAGTGAGCTTTCTCAGCAACACTACATTTTAAAACCACTATTTAAAATAAAATCCAAGGACTCCTTCTTGCAAGGATAAAAGATCAAAAGAGTGTAAATTAATTACAATACTAGCAAAGAAAAATGTGTATATATACAACACATATGTGTATTTGGAAACCTTTAAAATGGTACAGAGAACTTAACCAAGGAGAAAACATTTGTCCAGCAGAGCTGAAAAATAGCTGTGAGACACTAACAGTAACGTGTTTTCATTTTCTTTTCAAACTCTGATACAAATTCAGCTAATATCACTTAGTGTGATCTCATACCAGGATAGAAGCCAAAAGTTTCACTTGAAATCTTTGCAGTTATCAGATCTGGAAAACTTTTCAATCACTTAAGTTTGAGAAACATTAAAAAAAAAAAAAAGACCAGAGATAAAAGGCCAGGGGCTTGAAACATTTATCACTTCATCATACTCTTCCATTTGATGCTAGGTCAGCATCTTTACAGATACAATGAAATGTTTGCTTTACTTGTATTTCGACACATTCGGAAAAAAAAGTAAAATCAACGAATGTACAGGGTTAGAAATAGACACTGAGCAACAAGACCAGGCAATCCATAGGGAGGACAAGCCCCTTAGCTAGCATGTTCAGGAGTCAAAAAGCTCCCAGGCATAAATGGAGGTTTCCAGTACTTGATTGCAGCACTGGAAAACTGCAAACACACAGCCACATTGCTTTGGTGTCACCCTCTCAAGCACCAGGTCTGCCATAGAGTGGGAACAGCAACTGGGTAGTACATAGAGGGTAAGCGTGATGCTCTCTGAAAGGTCAGGATTGCTACAGCTGGACAAGCTCTTCCCTCCACTTTGCCATGGCTCCGGGGATCCCAGACCTGCCCATAATACAGCTCTGTCCACCAGGGGCCTGGGAAACAAGAACAAGCTCACAAAGCCCTCAGACTGATCCAGACAAAGGCTGAAAGAGGAAGACAACATGATGTCCAGGAAAACATAGTGCCCTGTTTTAAGCAAATGTTATTAACATATTTAGGCAATTTCTAAAATAAGAGACTTCCAGCTCCATATGACATATGTAGGGACTGCATGAGCACAGATCAGGCTAACAAGTACTTTTCTGGCATGTCTTTGACACCTCCAGTCTCCTCCCGATAAAACAAATACACCACAAAGACTTCAAAGCACAGCTGTAGCCAAAGGAAAAGCAGGAAAAAGGTAAAAGTGAATATATCCACATGCACAAAGTGGTCTTTACTTCACCAAGCTGACCACTGTTTTGAGAGTCTATGCCAATTTTTGAGCTACTAGGTCAGCCCCAGAGCTGCCCTGATTTCAGGCAGGAGTCACATCTTGCCAAGTAACAGCCCAACTACCCACTGCAGGACAAAAGCTACTCATGCAAAGCCTGAATCTTTAAAACATTCACAACCACTTTAATCTTCCTGTCAAGCAACGAATATACAGGCCAGCAGATAACCAGACTTTCTTCTGACAAACTTCAAAATAAAATTTTAAAACACTGGCTTTTTCTAAGCAAGGCAGTATATGAAATATAGGGAAAAAAAAGACCATATTTTCAGAAAGCACCACAAGACACTCAGATGTGGGGTTTAGGCTGATGGTTACCCAGTTTTGTCACCATAGGCACCCCTTTCTTAAAAAAATAGAAAATACAGAAAGTACTATTAAAATGCTTCTGTTGCTTTCCCACACTTACATAAAAGCATTCTTAGTGCATGCACACAAATCTATTGAGCTTTTTCCATTTCCTTGCTGAGAAAAGTGATTTTTCTCTCCCTCCAATAAGAGCTACCATTTGCATCATACTAGTGAACAAAAACAAGAAAGTTGGAGGTTGAATCTTATCACTGTGTATTTCCTAATGAAGATCCCTGCTCTCCCATTACCTTCCAAAACTCCCCCTCAAAACACTTGTTTTCTCATTATTGCCTGGACATTTCTCAGCCCTTTGTTCGCTCCACTTATTCAGAAAGGTCTGATTTCTGGTTCCCTGACTTTGTGTTCACCTCTGTCTCTCATCAACTGCAGGGGAAACTCTTTCATACTTGGTCTCAAGTACAGCCCACCAAGAAACATCTCTAGAGGAAAAAAATGTTTAGCATACGTGGCTGAACAGAAAAAATCCCACCCACTTCACTCTCTACTCCATCCTTTCATCTCGCTCTTTGTTCTGGAGAAGCCACACAAGTTACTATTCCCATTTGTTTTCCTCCTTCACCCACTGAGCTCCAGATGCTTTGATATACCACTGACACCCCCTTTGCTCTGCTGTCTACCCTTTTACCCCCTCCAAGTGCTGGGATACTCCTGTACCTTGCTGCAGCCTGCTGCTCTCCAGCATACACTTGCACCTGCTGCAGACTGCTGCTTCAGGCAAAGCCTCAGACATCGTCCCTGACACCTTCAACACAATAATGTCATCATCTTATCTCCCTACCCAACTTAAGGTATTTCCTTTGGCTGCAGGGTTGTAGGCAGCATGGCAACATCTCAGTTCTGGTCCTCTCAAGCTGACAGAGTGCTGTCCAGATCCATCTCTTTTGCTTTTTCGTATTGCCTGCCCCCACGTACATAAGGAAAAGACTCAGAATGTCATACAAAGCTGCTCTGGATTGTGCAGCCTCTATTTTCAGCCCTTAGCACAATTTAGACAAAATGGATCTAAGCTACAAGAATGTTTAAATTAATTCAAAGATACTGCTGCTGCTCTACCAGTGTTAGAGCTCATTTTTACTAGTTCTTAAATATTTCTTGTTGTATCACATCTTGGTGCAAGACCTGTCTGGTCAACATCATCTGCAATTAAAGCTCATCCTGTTATGTACTGCTCAGTGTTGGTATATACACAGGACCATATACATGCTCCTGGCAGGCCTGTATAGATGCAGAAATAAGAACTCTGCCAAAAGCCAGGGCTTCAACACCATGTGCTTTTCTAACAGGAATTGGATCTTCTCACTTTGAACAGGTTGTACTAAGAAGCATAGATCTTACTCATTGGTCAGTAGCTGAAGGTGATATATGCTAGGTATTCACAAAGCTGAAAGTAATAAGAATGCCAATATGTACATTCCACAAAAAGGTCATATACCCTTTTCTAACGATGGACCCATGTATCTACAGTCAGAGCCAAAGAAAGACAACCCAAAGTCCTATCTATCCTCCTACAGGGTTTGGCCTCTAGTTTCTCTCTTTCCCTCTGAGGGCAGGGATGTAGCAAGGGAGGGAGGCAGGAAGACACCCAAGCTGGATTTGTAGCCACTGGAACTAACATATCACCTCCACTCTAACACGCTCCGGGAGCAGCCCAGGTGCAGTATATCCACATTTGGTGCTGTTGCTAACCTGTCTGTTTCACTAAGAAATATGCGCAGGAGTCTAATAAAGCTCCACCTTCAGCTTTTCTCCAGTGACAGCCTTACTCAGAACCACTTCAACAAACGGCTAAATTAATTTTGTCAGTTCAGATTTCTTTGACATTGGGCTAAAAGCTTTCAAATATAGAACATTCTACATCAGAGGGAGTTGGTGAGCGTAGGAGGGGGTTGAGATTTACAGAAAAATTACACTATTTTTTAATGAAAACCCTCTTATTACGGAACAGGAACAGAAAACTGAAGGCTGATGTCTGTAATTAGGAGGTGTATCTGTAGTATCTGAAATTTATTCCATTCTTACATACAGTCATCTGAATTGTATCTTACTGTTTTGACTAAAAACCTTCTGAAGTGAGGACTGCATTAATTACTAATTACCTCATAATTCACTCACCCGTCTTTCCTGGAGCAGGAAGGAAGGGAGTTCAGAATCCTCCATGTAAGCCCTTCAATTCCATTCACATCTACTTCAGAGGTCTAAATCCTCATGCTTCTCTGTGACTAAAGCCTAAAATAAAGAAAACCAGAATAGGAACACTTAGTAACTTTATGTAACGCAGTGATAAAAAATTAAAGTATAATAATACATGTTTTAAAACAATTCGTTTATATTATATTATGTCTTTCAGATACTCAATGCAAAGACCTTGCTCTAATTCAAGGTCAAATGACTGTAAGATGACAGAAAACACAATGCTTTTATACAAGTACATAATCTTATATTTCAGGATTTTTACCAGTTGGGCACCACAAGCTCTTTAGTCACTGGACGAAGTCCAAAATTTCAGTCAGGATGCTTCCTTACTAAAACCTTTCTGGAACAGGAACACAACCTGGAATGTGCTCTTAAAACATAGCCTTGAGAAATAAAATTTATTGAACATTCATACTGCAAAAAGGAAGCCAAACTGTGTCAGCAGAAGACAAATCTACTCTCAGACACATATTTTCTTGTTCTCTGCAGACACTACCTTTCAGCGGATTTTATCTATTTATTTTAACAAATCAGGTCCAAACACAGGACAAAGGTGCTGGGCAGTGGCAGTGGTTGATGTCCCTGTAACACTGCAGAACCCTGTGGGTAGCCTTCCAGCACACCCTCACATCTTGCCCTCTGCTACTCCCAAAGGCGCACAGAGTATCTGCTGCCCACCTTGGAAACACAGGCTACAGCATGATGGCGACTGCAGTTTTAACAGCCAAAAAATAAGACCAAAACTTCAGCCCTACTAAGTAAACAGTAATAAAAGTTCAAAACCGTAGCTAAGATTAGGTACAAAAAAATCCATATTTGCACATCACTCGTGCAAGTACGTTCTCACAAAAATATGCCCTCATGCCATTTATTTCCTATTCCCACATTTATAATTAATTTTTATGTAGCATTACTATAGATAGCAAATTTTTCTATTACACAGCATGCATTTCTGTTTGCATGGCTATAACCTTGAAAGAAAATCAACATAAGCAGGCATTCTAGTCTGAAATCACAAAGTTTTGTAGTACGTGTCTGTAACACTGAACCATGCAGAGTGAACTGAAGACACTGAGGCCTGGCAGACTTGTGTCACCCAGGCATTCAACTCTGTCAACAGTATTAGAGACTCTTCCAATGCTTAGAAAGTCAAATAAAAGTTGACTTCTGTAAAACATTCTGAAAATCCTGAGAAGGATAAAAGAAAGGACATTTTGTCAGCAATAAACATTTTTACATATCTAAGCATGTTAAGTGCACCTTCACTTTTTAACAGCATGAATAAAACACACTGAGGCTGATCAAAATCAAGAAACATTCACCTACATAGTACGATCCTTGTTCAAATTATAAGCTTAAGAGTTAAAATAAAGGAAATCACAAGGTAAGAAGGGACACAGTGATTAACATCCAGTTTTGGATTAAGGTTTGAAGCCAAAGGTCCCCAGTTTATATGGAGAGGTTCTGTAGCACATACTAACAAACACTCTTAAAAGCACAGATGCAGCATATTGACCACTGTGGTAAGTCAGAAAGAGCCCATGCTGCACAAGCACACACAATGCTGTAAGGGTTACAGCTGAGGCCACTGTCTTGACAATTCAGCAGTTGTGGTTTATGCAAACAGCCAGTTCGGAAACTTACAATTGTGTTTTTTATAATCATGATGTGTGTACGGTGTAGTGTTCTCCACATGTGCTGGAAACTTGTCCACAATAACTACACTACAAAGAAAGCTTTGGTTTGCACACTTCTGGTGGTTCAGTTTACACCTGGAGCAGACACAGCATCTACGAACAAAAATGTCTTCCTATTACAAACTTGTCTGAGTCTATGTGACTAAACATAATTTGCCACATTCAATTCAATTCCTTGCTGAGGAATCATAACTGGAAAATTTTACCTTCAAAATGGGGCTTCAAAATGTACAGCCTCATGTTTTCTAACTGAAGTAGCTAAAACTACAAAAAGGAAGACACCCATGGAAGCTCATGAGGGGTGACAATCATGCTCTAGTTTGGACTCCTCTGGCAGTGACAGAAAAGATGGAAATCTTAATTTGATTGATTAACCAAAACTAGCATCATAAAAAAGTTGCTCAGATCTTTTGCTTTAGTGACTGGACTGCTTTTTGAGGAGTATGATGATGAAGTGAGTTTCCCCAGTTCAATCAGACAGGCTCAGTATTAGAAGACCAACACATGAAGCAAGTATGGCCTGTAAATGTTCATGATGACTCACTTCTCATGCACTTTGTGGTAGTTTCAAAGAATATTTCAAAGCTCAGCTGTCACCAATATCTGATAGCTTCTTCAAGCACACAGAGGCACACACCTTTAAATCTGCTGACTGCTGGAGTGAAAAAGGAAAGCCAGAAGTTTCAGAATGGGTACTAAAATAGAGATGAATTCTTTAATGAGCAAACCCTGAGGTTCATTCTCCAGCTTGGATGCACTGAAGCCAAAGGGTATCTTGATTTCTTGAATTCTCCCTAAATTCTAACAGCACACTATAGGTATTTTTTCTCATTTTTGTGCAAGCAAGCATGCATACACAAATCAGCCATATTATACTTCCTTTCCTTTATCACAGTCTCTGGAAATCGAAAATTTTTTAACATATTCAAAACAATACCATCTTTATTGAAGATGGTCAGATAGAATACTTTGTTTATTTTTTATGCAACCATGTGCCTATATTCCATAAAAGAGCTAACGGAATAATTAAACCAAGACACATGGCTGAGATACAAAAGAGTAAATTCCCTTCTCTGCCCTTCTCAGGCAACCACCAGTATATATCTTTTAATACTTTTATCTATAAGGGAAAAAAATTTAGAATACTCACAGAAGCTCAATCCTTCTTTCCAAAAGACTGCCAAAGCCATCTGAAACACATATGGCAAATATACATAGCAAAGAAAAATGCAAGGCCTTCCTAGCATTTGGGAAAGAGAGGAGAGGAACCAATCAAATAAAACACAGTGGAATAAATCAGGCCACTTAAACACATATGTGCACACATATTCCTCCACAGGATCTTCCTACAAAAAGGTCATCCAAGGCCGTGTATACACACACAGGGGTATGCACCCGTAAAGGGGTGGGGTGTAGCTCTGCCAAAACATACCCAGCTACCAATAATACCACTGGCCAGGTAAGATGGTGAGATTCCCATTTTTCCCTGTTTTCAGTCCAAGGAAGTCATAGAAAGTAAGGATGCTGCCCACCCCAGGCCTGCAGCTGATGGGGGCCTTCGCTTATGTGGAATGGCTTCACACATGATGGAGACAGGAGTGCCTGCACAGGGGGAACCTCCATCATGACCCCTCTCCAGTGGCATTACATTTGAAATGGTACTGCCTTTGCACTCTGGGCATGTAGAGCTGCACGTGAAGGGTCGGTTGGCACCAGGGTGCAGAGAACCAGTTCAAATGCCCAAAAGAAGTGTAGTGGGTTGGTTTTCTGGATTTTTTAGGCCTTCCTTAGAAATGAGGTCAGAAATCTAAGGAAGTATTCCGTATCATCCCTTTCCATAACACAACATATAAAAGGAGCAGATAAGAGGCCTTCACTCTCTTCGCTCTTCAGGTGGCTGAAGACGACAGGTCCCTCTCGCAGACGGTTTTGCTTGTATAGGCCAAAGCCTGCCTGCTCTGACCTGCCGTTATCTCCGTTCCATTCCGGAGGCGTGGGGAGTTAGTTCTGCTGTCTCGTTCAGGGAAGTATTTAATTCATTTTTGTATTTATTCGCTAGCTCTCTATTAACAGGTATATTTGGAGGATATTTGTTTTTAGGCTTTTTTATCCCTGTTTCCCCCTCCCTTTTCCCTTTTTCCCCCTCGGGAGCTCCCTATTGTGTATAATATATTCAAATTGTATATATAATTGTAAATATATGTAATATCTATATATTTGATATAATCCCATTTCGTTTGGACTTCTTTCAGGTTTTTTTCTGTGGTTCGTTTTTTTTTCCTCGCTTGGGGAGAGTGGGAGGGGGGAGGAGACAGCTTGGACTTGGCAGGAGAGCCAGGCCAAACTGATACAAGAAGCAGCTTCAGATGCAGAAAGTCGGTAAACGCCAATTGCTTTTTACCACAACAGTCTTGCAGAAATATCCATGTGAATGCATGCACGCACATAAGAGGTGTGTGCAGAACACCATCTCTACTTCAAAAACACTGTGAACTAGGGTAAGTTAAAGATCAACAGATTGTGAGATTTTCCTGAAAATGTAAATATACTTCTAGAAATTAGTCTTGATCTTCACTCCTCCAAAAAGTGTAATGTCTGTCCCCATAACCAGAAAGATTACTTTCACAACCCCCACTA
Source organism: Neopelma chrysocephalum (assembly GCF_003984885.1). Taxonomy (NCBI): domain Eukaryota; kingdom Metazoa; phylum Chordata; class Aves; order Passeriformes; family Pipridae; genus Neopelma; species Neopelma chrysocephalum. Next base: position 28,482,503 of record NW_020897695.1, read on the forward strand.
CCACTATTGATCTTTTGACTGTTATTTTAACAAGTAAAATCATATCGCTTTTTCAACACAATGTTAATATGACCTGGAGTTTGGCCACATTGCTTACAGGGACATTATCAAAGAAGTGGTAAATTGAGCCTCAGAACCTTAGAGAAGTAATTAATGTTTGCTTATACCTATTTCAAGCCTATCCAGTGCAGCCACAACTTGGTTTTGTGGGAGCAGGGAGGGAGCTTTTGGGTCTTGCTTACTTACTAAAAACCATACATAATGTGATCCACAAGGACCTTAGGAGAGAAGATGGTCTGAATCCCCCCTCTCACCTCGCCATCAAGAAACACAATAGAGAGAAGGCAAACCATACAAATCTGGCTCACATCAATCCAAAGGCCACATATGCTATGGCAGTCGCCCCCAGTTCCCTATTTCACGCTGGAACCCCTATCATCCCCCACTGGTATGGAATAGGAGGAACAACAGCAGCAGCAGGACTCGTTGCATCCTCCATCACAGAGAAAAAGCATCAAGATAAACTTGTTGTGCCATCTCCCATAGGAGTAAAGGGAACTTGCCTGTTATGTATGCCCTTAGCACAGAGTACAACATAAAACTAGGGTTCAGGATGAATGAGATAGCCCAAAGGCCCACACAGAGTGGCGCTAGATGGGGCCTGCTCCAGGCAAGGTGCCAAGAAAACAGGGTTGCATGAAACTACTCGCCTGGGCCATGGCTGGGGGACCTAGTCTAGGGCTGAGTGTAAAGTTCAGGTTACAGTCAGGGCTGAGAAAAAAATAAAGCACAGAGGCCCACAGAGAGTGGGCACTCAAGCAAGTAATGGATGCAGGTCCTATCTCCCACTGAACACATCTCCTGCATGCAAGCAAGATGAAAGCTGTAATCTGCCCCTCACAGCTGCCACTGCAGGTTGCAAATACCTTCAGGCAGACATCATAAACTTCATTACACCTGATTAGCCTCAGGTTCTTAGCACAGCATCCCAAAACATTACCCCCTCTTGCTTCCCATCTCACTTTCAATTCCAACAACATTTCACAACTTCCAGAAGCATTCCTGCGAACATCTGCACCCTTCAGCTAGCCTTTCAAAGCACAGGGTCTACAGCTTCTGAGAGAGCTGAGGCAGGTACCCAGGGGCCCTGTCTGCAAACACCTGTGTGAGAAACCCAGCCCTGAGACGGCCCCACCCTGGGGCTCCCCCCCCACCCATCACAGGGGCCTCTGTACACCCTGGCCTGCACTGCTGTAGTCTCACTTAACTCCACTGCTGCAAGAAAAGTTTTGCTTCTCCTGGGCTTCTCCATGGGGAGCTTAAGGCTGAAAGGAAGGTACGCATGCCCAGTAGTTCACTATTTTTAAGTTGGCCTGTTATACAGCTGTAAGTGCATACCTTAGGTTATCTGCCATACAACTGATCACAGTCCTGAGTTGCCAATCCAACTTCTTCAGACACAAAAACTTTGCATTATGTAGCTTTGCATCAGAATCAACTCAAAATAGAAAAAGATGATCTATCTTCTTTTTGCTCATTTTCTTCTTGATAGGAAAACCTTTTTTTTATATAATAAAACCACAATATGCATGTAAACACACTCCTTGAAAATTAGCTGTAAAGCTAGTCATTAATTGTAAAACAAGCCTGCCATCTGAAATTTTGTTTAAATTACAAAAAGACGGAAAAAATTACTTTAGATATATCTTCACATGAAAGTTCACTAACAGTAGGTCACTAAATCCAGCAGAATATAAATCTGTGAATAGAACTTGGAAGATTGCTCCCTTCGAATTAAAAACTAGCAGCTCCATGTCTGGCGGAGAGTTGCACAACCTGTACAACTTGCCAGCTAAATGTCTGTTGTGTTGTTTGTTCTGGTTTTAAATCTTTTATGAGATATTCTAGGTGTAATCTGAATAACAGCTATCAGTGAACAAGGACTTAATAAAGGAAATATTATTTTATCTTTGCTGACGATAGCACAAGACACCCAACAATCTCTGCACTCTTAAATCTTTATGCACCCTTAAATGCCTTATTCTATCAAATTGTAGCTGAACCACGACTCTGAGCACAGACTAGTAGAATATCCTGCTTCAAAGTGCTCAGAGAAAGGGCCTTGTTTATAATATACACAATTTTATCTTTTACATTCATTTTCGACACTGAAAGAAAACACAAGCAAAAATTTAATTATCAAAATAATCTATGGCACTTTTGCATTTTTCACTCTTAAAAAAAAAATTAATTATGTGCACCAAGGAATATAATGACCATTGAAACAAAACTACAGAGCATCAGCTTCCAGGTTTCCAGACACTACGGGGAGTTTCAAGTGGTCAGATTTCAAAAAGGAAAGAGCTTCCTCTGCCTCCACAGCTTCTGTTTAGCTACAAACTTTCCTTATATATGTAATTAATTCTGGCAACAAATGAGTCCACTATACATAGCCCTCAAAAAGAATTAGCAACTACTCAGAAATAAACTAAAATGATGAGGTTAATCACAACTTATTTGGGGAAGAAGAATAAATCAGGTTTATCTTCAACTATCATTCATCTTAAATATAAAGTATAAAAATCTTTAAAATGCCTTGAACTCAGGAAGGCACTGTCAGTTTCAGAAGAAAAAATGAGGTTGGGATATAAGCTTTTACCATACTCAACCTACTATATGGGGTAGAAGTCAACAACATGGAAGTAGGAATACACATTTTGACATTTTTAAGGAAGTTGCCCTGCATTACTCAGAAGTTTTTATCCCATGTTTATTTGGTAGATAATTTATGTATAATATTTAATATCAAATATTCACTAAAATCTCAGATACTAAGACTCCAGCCTTGTGCAATGTAGACTTAAAAACTAAGCAAATTTCATTTTCTTCCCATTAAAAACCATGACAATTGAAACAAATTCTCTACAATACCTCTTGCATTACTTAATATATCAAATTTTGCTTAACCTGTGCCACCCTGAAATTCACCTTCTGCTATAAGTTACATAGCTAGAATAGAAATTGCCAAAGATAAAAGCTTGCAGCCTTTAACTACCAAGAGCCTTGTAAGTTCTGAGACTAGACCAGTCACTATATTATTACAAAAATGGACACTATTTGGATCTTTATCACTTTTCAGCAAAAAAATAGTTAAAATAAAATACCAAATACTGAATACCAAGCATTTCTGTCCCAGAATCCAACACTACACAGATGAAAGGGACAGTTTACGCTCCTCTGACCCATAGCAAAAGAAATCAAGACTTGCATTCAGATCATGCTTGGAAATTTTCTCTGGTATTATTATAACAATATATTTCTGTGTAACTCCTTTTCCAGCTCTGACTGGTATTTTCTGACAGGAATCTCTTTCATCAGAAAAGTAAAATCCTCATCAGCTGAACAAAAATATTTCATGAAAACATAACAGATTCAAATAGCTGGTGAGGAAACACATACCCTAATGGGTTCCTATCAGCTTCCCTGGCAAGCCAAGAAGGGACCCAGCCTCCCTGGCCTGGTAAGCCTGCATCAGCTCTTGGGCCTGCAGCAGGCAGCTCCTTTAAACAGGCTGGTGCATGGTCTGGGGAGAACACAACTGAGGGGATTTAGAGACAGACACTCACACCCCTAATTTGCAAGATGCAATGTCCTTCAGATATGAAGCAGTTTGTTTCATCAAAGATGGCATGGGCAGCAGCAGCAGCGGTACAGCAGGCGTCTTTTTGTGGTACGTCAAAACCACCAATGCCCACAAACGGAGAGGTGGAGAAATAGCTGTTTGCAGTTCTGTGTGGGGCAGGTTATACATTAGATTCAAATGTGACTTGATTTTTGAGTGGGGAGTAAGTGACTTGGCTCCAGGACTGCTCACAGGTGCATCAAACCTGCGCTGCCTCTGAGCCACAGCTCAGTCACACTTTTGGGACCCGAGTTGATATTTCTCCCTTACACTACATAAAAGCACCATTTTACTCCAAGATGGCTCAGCAAGGTCTGAAGCAAGAAGGTACAGGGGAGACAGGTCCTAAATTCTCTATAAACCTTTCCTTGCAAACCCTGCCACACCACTAGACGTATGTGTCTGTTGTTTGATAGTGCTTCTGAGTCTGTGTAGACATCCCATGCCATGGTCCCAACACTGCATGGAAGCCAGACCAGAGCACAGCAGCCTCACCGAAAGGCCAAGGGAGCAGATGAGCAGCCTGCTGTGGTGCTCGCAGACCTGCCACCACTTCACAGCACCAGGAGAGATGAAGATCCACAAGACGTCCTTCTCAGAAGTCAGTGCAGGCAGAGCTTAAAGTATGCTACAGTAGGAAAACCTATTCCAACCACCAAGGCAGGAACAGCTAGTTCTGAGGCTTTTGCTTATCGGTCTGTTGTTTAGGGGGTAAGGAAGGAGCAAGATACAAAGGCAGGGGGGGACGGGGGCAGGTAGAAAGGGGTTTTTTAATGGGCCCAGGGTTAAGTCTTCCAGAGTTCACATTTCAAAAAAATTATCGTGGTGCTTTGCCAAGATGACCAATATTTCTGAAGGAGTTCTTTTTGAAGCCATTTTAATGAAACAAACTTGAAAGCATGTGTATATTTAGCATTGATGCTGGCTCTTGATATCAAAATCTTATCATTCCTCCCCCCTTCCTGACCCACCATTAAATATAATTAACTCCACTTTCTTTCCAATGCTTTCTGCTTTCTTGGCAAAGAGCAGGCTGCAAAGCCTATCAGAGAGCAGAGAATGGAGGAAGGAAGGATGAAACACAGCAGGAGAGCTGCGCCCAAAGCTGATGATTTGAACACAATTTAGCTTACAGTTAACTCACAGCAGGACTTTTATAATGTCCTTTATCATCTATGAAGCCATTTCCTCATTATTCATTATCATTACACATAACAAGACAAGGAAAGATGTTTCTGCACAAAATGGAAAACCATTAGCATAGAATCATAAATCAGCAAAGGCTTGATGAATTTTAGAAAAGAAACCAATTCTTACTTCTGTTCACTAGAGAAAAGAAAGGTGATCTGTAGCAACAACCCTGAACATCCTGTGCAAAACTTCCTCTGGACTTGTCAGAGCTCCTCTCGGAGGGAAATCAAGGAATCCCATCTAGCTGCACCTCCAGTTCTCACTTTTGTGTCACACACAGCATACATTTATGCTCTGATTGCCCTGTTACATTTAAATATGGGGAAGTCATCTACAAAGAATAAGAGAAAACAGTGTAATACACATTTCAACTTTGCTCCTTCCTGGAATCCATTGTTAATGTATTTCAAACACAAAGTGTACCAGAAGCATTTAGTTTATTGCTATTTTTCAAGTCATGGACGGTAGAACAATTCTTAGTCAAGAGTCATAGGGATCTTCCATATCACAGTACTAACACATGATGGAAAAATTGGTTTCACCATCACAGACACGAAATCTGCCTCAGATAAAGACAACTAACTCATGAAGTCAAGAGTCAAAAATATTTCAGAGGCAACCACAGGTCAACATGACATTTCCTTTATCTGATCTTGGACTCTGCTTGTCCATGGGAAAAGGAAAAACATGCTGATAACATTTGTGGTGTCTTACTATTGAAACTGAGTTGTGTGCACCTGTGAGATAGCAAGAGGCAGGCTGCAAACCATTACCTGTCTTTGCCAGCTGAAGGTATTAAGTTTTTCAGTGAATGGAAGTCTGAAAGGAACTACCTCTGTGGAGAGCGCTAGCATCTCAGTAAGTCAGAGGTATGTGGGAAAGGCAATATGCAAAAAATCAGACTTTTTGTTGTTCTACAAAATAACATTTTGAGCTTCAGAGACAAAGCCAAACTTCTGTATATTGATGTCAAAATAAAGACAATTTACCTACACATAAGTAACAACCTCATTGCAAAACCTGGCCATTAAACTTCATCCCTTCTTCTAATCCCCTGGACTATTCTTTCAACTGACTGTTACTTCTCATTTGACCTGTTTAACCTCACTGTTTAAGCTTTCTACTCCCAGACCTCTTCTGCTGCTTTCTCAGCTCACAGACAGCCTTCCATTAGCATTCTTCTCAGCCCGGAAGAATGTTAATTGTTGTACAAATCACACTGTAAAGGCAAATATCATAAAAAAGAGCTGAGCAACAGAAATTCAACCACTAGTCCAACACATTCAGCTCTGTTTCCATGAAAAAATGAAAAAATACGAAGACAAGTCAAAACAGAAGGGTTTTTTTCAGGCAGAAAAAAAAGGAAAATGTAACAATTGAGAAAAAGATTAACACACCAAAAAAACTGCTGTGGAGATGAAATGGCACAATGCAAGTACGCAAGTAAACCACAAACAGAAATCTTGGCAAGGATTAAACTCCAAAAGACACAGATATGATTGTTTCAAAATAATACAACCCAGCCTAAGAGAAGAGGTTTAGTTTTCCTTAGTGTGCTATTAAGCATTCGCCCCAGCTCCTTCTTACATGTACACACTATGGAAATAACCCTTAGTAAAAAAAAAAAAGGAGTACATTTTTATGTTTAAGTTCTAGTAACTTCAACAGACCACCATAAATTTCAGTTAAACACCCATGTAAGTGGACAAGAATGCTATTCTAGTCATGCACTCATTGCACGAGTTGTGAGGACAAGCACTGTTGGGAACAAGTCATCAAGAAGTCAGAGACAAGACAGCTATGCCAAGAGGACTTGTGAAGTGAGCAAACAACAGAGAGGCTCATCAAGGTTTCCACAGGAAAAAACAACAAGTATTAAAGTGGTTTCTTTTGGGAAATGCAGTAGTTAGAGGCAAACCTTTTTTAAGCCCAGTTGGAAAAGACATAAAGCACCAGCAGATTACAGAAGCCATTACACCAAACTGCCACAGCTGCAATGTTGTGGCCTCTTCACTGGGCTGAATCCTCAGCCTCTGCCTCCACCTCCTTCCACCACAAAATCCTTTCACTAAATGAGCTTGTGGCTTCACTGCAGTCCAATTAGAAGTAATTTGCTCTTCTGTTTCTCTCTGGCTACAAGTAGTGCACTAGATTTTTAGATTGCTTCTGAGTTTGAGAAAAAAGGAGCTCCCACCCTAAGACAGTAAATCTCCTGCTGCAATCCACAAGTTGGATCAGATCAGGAGGGCCAGATCTGCAGCTGTGACCTGAGCGTGAGGCTCTTACAAAGGCACTTGGGACATCAGCATCAGTGAAGAAGCTGAGGGCAAAAGAACATGATATTAGCATGGCCTTTCCTATAACCTTATAATGAATGATGCCTCAGACAGAAATAAATGTCTTGTCAGCGAAGGCACCATTTCCTAACTTCTTTCACTCTTAGAGAAGGCTTTATTTTAATAATCTTTTTTAACTGCTTAATGAGAATCCAGTATAACTCCTACACTTCAATTCTCTTCATTTCATTTCCCTTGATTACAACAGCACCTCCTCGCACAGCCTATTCAGGAGCTGACATATTGGTATTTTGGTAGATTTTGACAGATTTTAACTTTTTCCCTTTCATTTTCTTCCTTTGAAGTCTTAAAAGAAATACATCTATCATCTTTTTTACCATAAATATAGAAAAGTCCTACAGGCAATAGGTTGACTTACAGCTTTGCCTTTTCTATCAAACATGATGCTATATGGTGAGGAGCATATTTCCTGCCCGAATCCATGTGGGGCTATCAGAGCTAACTTCACAGACCAATTCCCTCTTCATTGCCAATTCATCTCGGTACTATTTTGCCCCCACTGGATCAAAAACTCTATGAACTTACCCTCCCCCAAAGAAGTAATTTTTACCCCACTACTGTTTCATCGATCACAGAGCGAGAGAATGCAGGTGTTTATTTCTGTGCATGAAAAGAGAATTTAACCCCCCCCCCCCCAAGTCTTTTATTAGCGTTTTAAAGTCAGAATATCAACTAGACTGTTTCTTTCATCACATCACTTGCAGACAATCAGTTGTACCTTATAACAAGCTGTCATAACTTCTCCTTTCAGAATCCAAGACTGTCCAGCCTAACCTTGAAGGGGAAAAACAAAATAAATGACATCTCTCTTAGAGTTTGCCTTCAAACAGAAGGCAAGGAGTAGAAATGGCTGGGAACTGATGCGTAGAGATGTGAAAACACTAACTGAGTTATTTCAAACCTTCTCCCAGGTAACTTCATAAAAGAAGATTTCAGACTTGAAAGCGCTGTCTTGATTAAGCTACCTTCACAAAAAGAAAAAAAAAATTCACTTCAATCAAATCAAGTGACTGTAGAAACCTCTTTTAAATACCACTGCCTGCAATCTCACAGAGTCCCAGGCACAGTTCCCAAAGACTTCAATAAAACTTTTGTCTGGGATAAGGAGTGCCAGATTTGGCCCACTTTAATACATTAAGTCTGTGGTAGGTGAAAAACTTAAACATGGAGCAGTTGTGAAACTACCCTCATAGCCAAGGAGATAAGAGAAAACAGCACTCGTTCCTCCCCACAATGGAAACATACAGGGGGTGGATGGGAAAGTTAAGGAGGAGGAGGGAGCAGGAGTTTTAGGATAAAAATTATTTAACATCCTCCCAGTGTGGGTTGGAAAGGATTGTGGTATGCTTGTTAGTGAAGCTGAGTGGAAGGCTGAGAAAGCGTTCAAGGATGCATGTATGCCTGCGCATCTGTGTGTGCGAGTGTGTTAAGGGTCAGGTCTGCACAAGTTCACAAAGTTTAGTCAATTCTCCCGCCAGCTTTTCTAGGCTTGAGACAAATACAGATAACCTCAGCTTAACCCAACTCCAAGCCAACCTTCCCTTCTCAATCCCACTGTCAATTAGCAACCTTCAATCCAAAGTGCCTAAAAATAAACTATGAAATCACTTCAGTTACAGCCCTAGTAATGCACTTTTCCATAAACTTCTCTATGTCACTGAAATGCTTCAAATCTCATTTGTTGAAAACATGATTTGTTAAAAGACAAATAAATGCCTGTGAGGGGTGTTGTGGCTTAACTTCCCAGAAGGTCTTTATTCTTGTAGAACAGTTTTTCTATCCCCCCAGTAAACAAGGTACTCCTGTCTGCAATAGTGTTACTTGCTGCTGCTTTTAAGATAAGCAATGCTAAAATAGCTAGTTGGATTACTTTTCAAACACGATAGGCTTCTTGCACAGCAAAACACTGTTATTCAATATACTTATTTCATAATTTCAGAATCCTTTTTTTTTCTCCCTGTTCCCAGGGAGAAATGAAGAAGAAACATCCCAGGGATGTTCCCAGCTGTGAACATCCATCCTCATGGCAGCATCAAGACCACCCAGATTCATCTTCGTCTCTCAACCGTCTGCCTCTGCTTCACCAAGATAAAAATCTAGACAGAGCCTTTATTATTGTTTTATCCATTACTTGTCTAAACCTTCACCTGCAAAACACTGACTCACTCTGTCTTTAACCACCTGAGGAATGTAAAGGAAGAGAAATTAACTCATGGGCATGGAAACTCAACAGGCAACAGCATAAACTTGCAAATCAAACAAGGAAAGTCAGACGAACAACAGAAGTTTTTCAAACAGATGAAAACTCAAGTCCTAAAAATAGAAGTCAGAGGAAGCTTGGCTGATCTGTTCCTTTTTGCCATAATGCAAGCTTATCATCAGATGATAGCTAGAAATATTTAATTTATTAATGTCTCATAAACCTCAAATTAATAGCTTTGAATAGTGCTCGGTCACCATTGAACACACACAAATTTAGGCAAGAGTCTCCTAAGAAAACAAGATATTGGCAAATAGACAACTCTTCCACCTCAGATCTTAATGGAGAGGAAAGCTGTTGTAAGCTATAACACTGCAAAATATTCCAAGTCTTGGTAAAAAGCTGGTGGATCACCAAGTCACCACTTAAAACTTATGAAATGAACACTAATGCTACAGCATGTTTGATTTTCCTTCATGTCTGCTGCATCAGCCTCCATTGCCAAAGCTGCCTCAGTGACAAATTGCAACATCTCTCGTTTAAGTGTAACCTCATCGGTAAGAATCACAAAAGATTCCTTCAAGTGTTAGGAAACAGGAAGCAAAAACCACTAGCTTTCTTTTTGACAATTAGTACTCTATGTCTGGAAAAGCCTTCTGCCCAAGAATATTAGCAGATCACATCTTAATGCCTGCCACCTTTCTCAGTGGAATTTGCTAGTGGTGGCAACATACAAAGCTTTTCTGCTGCAAAGACAACAGTGCTGTCCCACTAAAAGACAGTGTCAGAGAGAAGCCTCTTAAAAAATATGTATTAAAAACCTAAACATGACCCTTCAGATTACAGGAAAACCTTCACCCATCATTTTGACACTTAACACATCAGTATGATAAGATTATCATACCAGAAGGAGTATGCTACATTAGCACACTGGAAGTAAACACTTGAACCGTTTTCTGCTAGACCTATCATATAATTGAAATTTAGCAAATATTTACCATGTTTTGGATGTTCTAGGAGTCAAAATGTTTAAACTTTCACCAACATAAATTATAATGTAATATCAAAAGGCTAAGTACCTTGACTGTATGTAATATTTCTATAGGGTTATTTCCAGAACTGTTTTTTTTCTGAGTTTTCATCAAATAGGAAATTTAGTCCTGCAACCCCCACTCCCAATTTGAATAAGAGGGCAGCTGCTCCAGACTGTGATCATGCCAGTGACCCATCTTCAGGGGAAAGACAAACAAACAAAACACATTCACTGGTGTGAGTCAGGAATTCTCGGTCTTTGTCCTCAGCAAGAGAAATGTAATTTTCTTTTGTGCTGTTCAAATTATCTTGAGGGATCATCATTAAAAATCCACTGTAAACCATGTTACACAAGGCAATTATGGTAATGAAGTAGTATAACAAAGTTTACAGTTTACTCGCTGCCATCCACACTTAATTTACTTTACAGCAAAACTTAAGGGCTTTGTATCAATGTTGTTTTTGCAAGCAGACAGCCAATACATGTTCATTAATTCCTGGTACTTTGGGTGGGGGTGAAAGGAGGAGGCAGACAGACAAGGCACTGTTCACTGTCATGCTTTTTCAATCAATGTATCTCACCTCTGCAACTCAGTCTTCTGAAGAAAATGGATATATATGGTTGAAAGTGTTTGGAATAACAACATATGTAAATGACAAATGCTGATTTCTTTTAACAGAAAAGGGACACACTTCTGCCATCATTTTCTCAAGGAAATAAGTCCTCAGCTACATTGGGCAAAGCAAGGGTAGGTATTTAGCAAATTCTTGCAACACAGAATCAGTTGACATAAGCATACAACAGGATCTAATGCAACCCTGAATCCAAAGCAAATAGTCAGAAAAAGGTGAATATTGGGGTTTTTTTAAATATTTTTTTCCCCCCAGTAGTTACATACTTGGACTCTCCCTCTTTTCTATATATGCTGTCCTTGCATTTGTGATTTTGCATTTTGTGAAGAGAAAATACAGTAGAATTCAAAATTATTCTCTGCAATTATCCATTATGATTCCAGGAATAAACAAACTGATTAGAAAACCTCAGTGAAATCAACTTGTTATTTTATTAATTCTTCATTCAGTTTAAGTAAACAAGTAGGCTTCATGTGAGATTAGCTCCAGGGTTTATTCAAGTCACATCTGACATGAATGCTTTAACCAAGCCCATTATGCAGTGATTTTCATGGCCTCCCTCAGAAAAAAAAGGGCAACCTCAGAAGATTTGGGAAAGGCAGACATTGTGCTTTCACAGTCCTGGGAAAAACTTGGGGTTGTTCCACAGTGCAATTAGAAAAAAAAAAAAGAAAAAAAAAAAACAAAACTAACACTTTGCCTCCCAGACTCTGCCTGAGCAGAGAGAGCAAGTCCAGATGGCACCCAGATTTGCTGCTATTTCACAGGCCCTAGCTAAGCTCAAAACCGGAAAAAATACAGCAGGCCTGCTACATAGAGATTTCAGCCCTGGGCTACGTGCTACTGTAGCTGCTTCTCAGATAGACAGGGTGATCAAAGACTTGTTACAACACAAAAAAATCCAGCACATTTATCACTAAAAGTATTCCCCTACTGAAGAAATTAGTAGTTTGAGAAAGTGGGGAGAAAACAAATGCACTGTAATTATAAAATCTTAAAGTGAAAAGTAATATTTTTGCAAACTGTTTCACTAAGTAGAAAGACACGTTTTCAAGAATTTTATATTTTTCACCTGAAGTCCTAAGAGACCAAACAAAAAAAGCACTGTTCTGCAAGGGCAGGAAGAAAACCATTAAGCAGAAGCAGTTGAATTTCTTAATCCAAGCTGCCTCACTGGGTAAAGATAAGCCAGCAGGTAAAATGATTAAGTACATTACTTGAAAATGTTACCTCTTAAAAAGCCAAAAGAAGTTTCAGCAAAGAATTTTACTGAAACTTACTGAATGTCTATAGGTATAGACAGATATAAATATGGCAAGATTTAAAGCTAAATCTGTGTAAACTTCCTGCTCGAAACAAGAATAAGCTTTGGTGGAAACATTCCTTCAAAGGCATCATCATTTTACCATGTGTTGTCCAGGGCTTATCATAATTGCAACACAGTAAAAAGCCTTCTATAACACACAATTTCTATTCCATTTCCTACTTGTCATGAACTTTATGAAAAAAATTACTGTTCTTATCTTCATTTTCTCTACTGGTTCCAAGTTCTTTGCAGTCTATTAAAAACTCTGAGAAAATGTATTTTGCTATACTGCTTTAAGGGCTAATTTCTCATAGCAGAAATAGAAACAGTAGTGTTGAAAACCCATAAGACACATTAGCTTCCTTCCCAGTCTACAAATGGTGAAAACAAACAGGAAATAGAGATTAAAATAGGATTGGCAGAAATATAGCTGTGACTCTAGTAGAAAAATCATGGCTAGGCTTCGCGAACAAAGATTTGGGAAGGGCTCTACCCACATTTGTAAGAAAAATAAGCTTATTTGTAAGAATGTATTTCACAAAATACACTTGCTTTCTATGAAAATGTTCGATTTTTCTGTTATACATTAAGGAACAGTATTGTAATCACAACCCAAAATGTCTGCAGTTAGAAGTTCATGCTTTTGTCCTTATAACAAGTCTCAGGCTGTTCCTTTTCATGGTCTAGGCTCCATTCTAATATGGTAGATATTCATACACACCACTTCCCTTAGCAGGAGGACGAAACACAATGCTTCACTGAAGGTATAGTCTGACCAGCATCCTAATCTACAGAGAAAGAGTGAGCTACACTCCTAAGGGGCACAGCTTCAGCAAACTGCAAACCTGAGTTTGCAAACATACTGCAGACTTCAGACAACAATATAGCACAACACTACAAACATGTCAAGTTAGAGACTTTTGAATGCTGAAGTTCCCAAGGAAACTTCTTGCAGGTCAAACGCACCCTGATACAGAGAGGAACATGCAGTTGCCCTTCACCTTCTCCTCTTTCAATTATTTCTTTCTCATGATGCCAAGGTGTCATCTTTGGCTTTGTCTTCTGCCTGCCTCCATGCACCCAGGACTGGCTCAAAATTGTGCCTGCTTTAGCATCATCAGTGCCTTGACTTCCCTTTCTATTCATAAAACCAAAACACTCCTCCAGTCCCTCATTATTGTTGCTGAGATGTGAGGTAATCTCTTTCCTTCTGGCTGTAACAGAAGCAATCTTATCCTCTGAAATCCATTCAAAATGCAAAAATCATTTTTCTGGATTACTGCCTCAAGCACATTGCCTCTATTTCATCCTGCCAGTCCTCCTGCTGGCTCCCCCTTTTTCTACTACATTAAACACGAATTGCTTGCCTTCATTTTAAGAATTGTTCTTAGCTGATGACAACTGATCTAAATGCCCTACACATCTACTTAAAACCCAGGTAATGAAGCCTAATAGCTACATACAAAATCTCTTACATAAGGGGTAGATAGCACTTGAAGCCTTGCACTTTAATAGCCAATACAGTAGAGTATGCTTTCTCACAACAAAATCTGTGGCACGTGGCCAAGGTACTCTCCTCTTTTTGCAGGTTGAGCCTAGCGCAGGCTTTTAAAACAGCTGCCCTTCTGAACCATTTTACAACAGACTGTTGGGAAGTCCTGTGGGATCTTCTTGGTAACCAAAGAGCACTCAAAAGCCAAGTGCGTCCACAGAAAACCTCACAAAAATGGCAGGTTGTTGTTTCAAGTCCTTTCTTCCCTCCAAAAGAGTCTCCCCAGGAAAAACTTTCAACTCCTGTGATGCAGTCTCATTTTATCAAGCTGGTATAATGTCAAAGAGGTATTTTGGGCTCCATGAGAAACAGTGGTACATTGCACTTCTCTACATGATGGCTCATGGTTTTTCTTCCACAATAAGCAAGGTCTACTGCCAGTAGGTATTTAAAAACTATTTTTTGCAGCATCCTCTAGACCCTCTGAACCTAATGCGTGGAAAGAGGGGAATAAGAGTGCAGAGGGACAACCTGTGATTTCAGTTAATCTCCTGTCCTGGTTAGAACGGCTGGGACCAATTCATCCCTGGATGGGTGTAACCCAAAACTGTGTATTCTATAGCCTCCATGCCATTTCCCAAAAACTGTTGTCAGTAGAGGCCTGCAAGGTGGGAAGATGTTCCTGTACCCTTCTATGGAATTCCCCGCTCTGATACCCTTTTATGGAGGAGGGACTGAGCATCCTCATGCCCTTTTATGGAATTCCCTACTCTGAGGGAGGGACTGAGCACACCCGCCTGAACTGGAGAGTATATAACTGGGAGTTTCAGAACCTTGCCACCTCTCGTGGGATCTAGAGGAATACTGCAGACCACTGCCTTCAACTAGACTGCAGACCACCGCGTTCAACCAGACTGAGACCACCACCCTCGACTGGACTGCAATCACCACTTCTGACCAGACTGCAGCAGCTCTCCCACCAGCAGGTTTATCCCCTCTCCCTTTGCTTTGGACCCGGGGGTGGGCCAAGGTACACCACTCTTGTTCATACCCCAGGGTGCTAGGTTATACATTTGGGTTTTGTGGGTTAAAACCAATTGTCTGTCTGTATAATTGTACTTATTGCATTATTTTAATAAATTGTTATTCTGACTTATAAATCTCTCTTTTGAATTGAGTTCATTTTCCCTTGTTGGTTAACTTTTAAACCAGTACATCTCCAAACTAGGGAACCGAGAACAATTTGATTTTCAGGTTCTGCACATCCGCCACACCTGCAGTCCAACCCTCTGGCTAGTCAAGCTCCAAGAACACATCAGCTCCCCAAACTTCAGAGCTACCTGATCTGGCTTGAATGGAAAGGAAATCACAGTGTCACAGAATACGCTGAGTTGGAAGGGACTCACAAGGATCACTGAGTCCAATTCCTAGCCTTGCACAGAACCATCCCCAAGAGTCACACCATGTGCCTGAGAGTATCACCCAAATGCTTCTTGAACTCTGTCAGGTTTGGGGCTGTGACCACTTCCCCGGGAACCCTTTTCTAGTACCCAACCACTCTCTGGGTCAAGAACCTCTTTCTAATATCCAACCTAAGCCTCCCCTGACACAACTTCAGGCCATTCCCTCAGGTCCTGTCATTGGTCACCACAGAGAAGAGATCAGTGTCTGCCCCTCCTCTTCCCCTCATGAGGAAGTTGTAACTGCAATGAGGTTTCCCCTCACTCTCCTCTTCTCCAGGCTGAACACACCAAGTGACCTCAGCCACTCCTTCTATGGCTTCCCCTCAAGGCTCTTCACCATCTTCATTGTCCTCCTTTGGACGCTCTCTGAGAGTTTAATATCTTTCTTATATTATGGTGCCTAAAACTGCTCACAACATTCAAGGTGAGGCCGCACCAGTGCAGAGCAGAGTGGGACAATCCCCTCCCTTGACCAGCTGGCGATGCTTTGCCTGATGCCTCCCTGGGACATGGTTGGCCCTCCTGGCTGCCAGGGCACTGCTGACTCATATTCAACTTGCCGTCGACCAAGACCCCCAGGTCCCTTTCCGTGACACTGCTTTCCAGCATCTCATTCCCCAGTCTGTACGAACATCCAGGGTTGCCCCATCCCAGGTGTAGAATGTGATACTTCCCCTTGTTGAACTTCATACGGTTGGTGATTGCCCAGTCCTCTCATTTGTTGACGTCTCTCTGCAGGGCCTCCCTGCCTTTGAGGAAGTCAACAGCTGCTCCCAGTGTAGTGTCATCTGCAAACTTGCTTAGTATCCCTTCCAGTCCTGCATCCAAGCCATTTATGAAGATGTTGAAGATTCACAGGCCTTAGAACAGGGCCTAAGATGCAGCCCTGTTGAACCCCACTAGTGACAGGTCGCCAGTCTGATGTTACCCCATTCACTATTACCCTCTGTGCCCAACCCATGAGCCAACTGCTCACCCAGCACATGATGTGTTTATCCAGCTCTGCTGGATATTTTGTCCAGAAGGATCCTGTGAGAGACAGTATCAAAAGCTTTCCTGAAATCCAAAAAATTTACATCAACTGGCTTCCCTTGATCAACCAGGTGGGTTACCTTGTCATAAAGGGAAATCAGGTTTGATTAGCAGTTCCTTTATCTCATGAAGCCTCCTGGCTGTGACCAGTGACTGGCTTGTCTTTCAGACAGTTTTCTGTATCTCCCAGAATAATCTACTCCATAACTTTACCAGGCACTGAAGTGAGACTGACAGGCCTGTAGTTTCTAGGGTCCCACTTCTTGCCCTTCTTGAAAATAGGGACAACATTCACCAGCTTCCAGTCAGCTGGGACTGAATTCCCAAGACTGCCCAAAAATCATTGACAGAGGTTTTGTGATGACATCACATCTAAAGAAAGTTGAGGCATGTTCTAACATGGTTTCCACAGATCATTTTAGGAGGTGACATAGTATCTTTGGAAAAGTCCAATAAGTATATAAGTTAACACTTACCATTATTAAACAGGCTCGAGAAAATCCCAAGCAAATAACAGTCCTTTATTATATACATGAAGGAAAGCTGAAAGATAAATAACAAAGGAAGAAGAAATACACAAGCAAATGTATGAATGTGTAGACTACACAGCAAAGAAAAGCTTGCACCTAGGAACTTTTTTAGATGTCACACATCTCAGTAGCAGACCGTTTCACATGCTGAGACTGTAGTAAAATTTTTCTACATAGAACTTCAGAAAAAGAACTTCTCTTTTGCTAAGTATAGTGGGGAATTGGAGTAGTTTACCAAGGATGACTGGAAAATTACTCTTACTGAAGGTCTCTAAGAACAGGTTAGACAGTCGTCTGTCAGGAGTGATATAGGGATGTTTCCAGCTCAGGCTCAGTGAAGGACATGATAGTCTGTTTTCCATGATCCAATGCAGCAGTTCAAATTTTTGTAAATGCGCATCAAAAGCCAAGGAAGTCTTAGACTCCCCAACATAAAAACAAGACGATAAAAAGGGTTGAACTCACTAGATCAGCACGGCATTTGCATGTCTGCCCAGCCTAAAACACTGCAAAGCATAACGGGGACTTTGCTACTGTCACCTCCTGCTCTGGTAGAGGAGGTCTCCTCCTCTGCACCTCTCTGAGACCTGTGGTATACGCCTTGTAACATTCTGCCCTACTACGATTTAAGATGCTCACAAGGTCAGGCAGGCTGCTTGCTTTGTGCAAAAAACACAATGAATCTCTTCGAATTCTCCCTGTGCATTTCCTGCCCTTTGGAATAATGGTGTAGGAAACAAGTTGCTAACCTGCTACCTGCTGACCCTTCCTGCAAAGTATGTCATGAGATCCAAGTGGTATTCCTACCTCTTCCTTCTAAGTCCTGTACATATTATGCTCTGCAGTCTGATATAAAAAAAAGATGACATTCTGTTTTTTTCGAAATGTTTGATCAGAATACACGATTACAGAAAATTTAAAAAAGGAACCAAAGCTTTACTTTTCAACTTCCAGGCACATTTTTCTTACATCAAGGTTATTGCAAATGACCTTGCACTCAAAATTACCTTTTTCCAATTTATTACATCCTTGCTCCTAATTTTTGTGTATCACACATTACCCAGGAGCCTTCAGGATTCTTTTGCTCACAGGTGCTACTACAAAACTGCCAACCTGCAAACGTATGTTTCTGTCCACAATCTATTTATCAGAGTTAGAAAAGCCAAGCCTTTGAATCTGGCAAGAAAAGTGAAGTGAACAAGAAAAGGTACTAGAGAAGTACCAGCAACACAAGGAAAACCAGGGGAAATGTGGATCCTTCATGTGAAAGGGCCAAGGGACCTGGTGACAAAGGACATGGATAAAGCTGAGGTTCTTTTCTGTTAAGATTTGCCTTCTGAAATTTCAGGTCCCTGAGACCAATGGGAAAGTCTAGAGAAAGGAAGACTTACTGTTGGTGGAGAAGAATTGGGTTAGAATCAGACTTAAACTTTACACACTCAAGTCTTTAGCCTAATGGGGTCTACCCAGAAGTGCTGAAGGAAACAATCAATGTCATTTTGAGGCTCCTCTCAATAATCTGTGAAAGGTCACAGCAAACTGGCAGACTTTCTCAAGGACCATAAGAAAACAAATGTCACTTCAAGAAGGGCAAAAAGGAAGATATGGGTGGCTACAGAACAGTCAGTCCTTACTTCGATCCATGGGAAGGCAATGAAGCAAGTAATCCTGGAAAACACTTCAGAAGGATCTCAGCAGGTTGGAGAATGGGGTAACAGGAATATTACAAAGTTCAAAGGGAAATGACAAGTCCTGCCCTTGGGCAGGGATAATTCCAGTCACATCTGTTATATGAGGGAGACCAAGAAAGCTGGGACTGCTCAGCCTAGAAAAAAGACAACTTGGGGAGATCTTATCAGCAACATCTCACCAGTGAAGGCAATGTGGTAAGAGTAAGGAGGGTGGGTAGCAAGACTGACAGAAATATCCCCAATGGCAGAATTGTTTTGATATCTCCTACTATAAGTGCAAGAGAAGAGGAAAGCTGTAGAGTTTGGTATGAGGGGGTCTCCCATCAATAATTGAAGCTGTCAGTTTATGATTAGTGAAACTAATGTATAATTGCAAGGACTGTAAATAGAAATGTCATATATTAGATTTTTATTAGATTAGTTTTTTCTAATCACCTAATATGTGATTTATGAAGACAGCAATTACATTAATATAGCTAAACTGTGTTTTGTATCATCTTATATTGGCCTTGCTCTAAAGAATCTGATTTCCTGATCTCAACATTCCTACAAAACTGACTCCATGAAACCACATACATCAGTAGGAAACAGATTGGAACGATGAAGAAGGAAAGCTGGTTTATGCCGGCATGAAGAATTTCGCAGTTTAACATAAGATTACAGATTTAATATGGTGTAAAGACAGAAAGGAATGGAGTCAGTCTGCAGAGAATGCCACTAAACTAGTATCTTTTTTCTGACTCATCTGCCACAGGAGCGCAGAATAACCCATATACAGGAATCTGGGGGTGAAGCACAGGGCATTCATCTCAGGCAGTGGAAAAGAACAGTGTTTCCTACACACATTGTAGAGATATACTATTCTTTGACAATACGTAAGAGGAGAGAACTTTTTCGTAGATAAACATCTCCTGCTGATTAGAACAAATGCTTTGATAAATCCAGGTGTTTATTTTAGCAGCAGGGAGTGACAATCATAACATTCCCTGCTCACTCTCAAGCATAACAAATTTTAAAAAAACTCCCATGTTTCAATACAAAAGACATTTGTGAACATTTTCTTTCTATATATAAGCAAAGACTACATTAAACTCACTGAAATAAATGAATGCATTTATGATAGTACTCTCCCAGGGACCAACAATGCACAGGGTAAAATCAAGGATCATCCTTTTTTTTCTCTGTGATGATAAAAGTGAAATAATACATCTAAGTGTGGAAAATGTCACAGAAAAGATGACAACAGATGAGTCCCTTAGAAAAGCTGTCTTAGTCCTCGATGCTTGCCTTCACTTTCCTTAAAATATATTTGATAATAAGAACAACTAATCACCCAGTCAGCATTGATGCAAAAATGTGTTAGAGGCACAACCACTATCCTAATAAACAAACTGTCTATTGAAAAACCCAAGTAGAGAAAAAGAATGCAGTATTAGAAGTTTTATTTTGTTACTTTCTTACACCTTGATTCTTCAGCACTTTCAGAAGTCAAATAGCACAGCATGCAAAAATCATTTGTAAATACTGGTTTTTATGGGTGTAAAAGCAGCATTCCTGCTGTGGACTCTGTGGTCCTGAACTCAGAATAAATAAAATGTATACAAAATAATGCTGCCACTTACTTCACATCTCATGAATCTGGCTGAAAGAGGTACCTGTTTAGTAATTAAGATCCCTCCCATCCTTTTCAATCCCTCACCATTGTTCCAAAAAACGTGCTACAAACAGTAGCTCTGCAGAACTCGTATGTGCAAGTCAAATGCCAAAATAAGAGCTGGCAGGATCAAAATATAATGGAAAGAAAACATCCTGATCACAGATCTTACTGAATGGCCTCATTTGCATGCATCAGTGAAAGTCCTTGGAGTGCACAAAAAGCCTTCATTAAAGCCAGAGATGAAATCATAAAGCACATGATTGGATACACTTCTGGTTTATTTCATTTATTAGTTGTGGTAAGGTTTTTTGGTTGTTTTTTTTGGGTTGGTGGGTGGGGGTTTTTTTTTGGGGGGGGGGGAGGCAGTGGGAGGCCACTGTTTTGGAGTTCTTTTTAACACATCCAGAACATAGGCTGAGATTATTACTTTTCAATGCCAGCTATCTGGGCAGGTTTCTTTTCCAAGCTGTAAGCCAAGGAAACAAGCCAAGGAAGATGGAAATTCCTGAAGATTCTGAACTTGTTGGGTGGTAGTTAAACATTTAGATATTGCTTTCCTCCTTCCTAGCCATGACTTCTTTTTTCCATCATTTTACTGGATTTTATTTTTTTCCTACCCAGTGATTTATGAAAAACAACAGCTAGCCAGCAGCAGAAGCAGCAACAGCATGAGCTCCAGGTGCTACAAAAAACCCCTACATAACTAATTTTCTCTCTGATATATTATCACTTCCCCAAAAATATTATACTTGAAGATCTATCACATCCGAACGTAGTTTTAATCCATGTGTAACATTCTCCTTTGTCTTGAACGAGAATGTATTCCCCAGAAAATACAGATAGAAGGATTCAAGAATCGATTGTCCTATGGCAACTAAAAATACATCAAGCAGTGCTCTGAGATTGACACAGTCTGTTGGTGTTGTTTTAAGGCGGGATCTAGTAAAACAGATGGCATTGGATTTCAAACTCCTTTGTCAACTCAGTTCACCAATGAGCTGAACATGGATTTTTCCTTTGTTTTTGACAACCTCCAAGAAGTTACAAAAATTCAAATCTAAAATCAACTTTAAAGGATATTCTAGGGCCCCTTGGTAGTATTTCCAGTTTTAATGTGTTCATAAAACAGATAATATCATTCCACAAGTTGATTCACAGTGACTATAGCAGCAGCTGAAGTTGGGTTGGTTTTTTGTTGGCTAAATCTTTTGCTGAAATCTGAAATTTATATCTGGAATAGGTTTTTTTTTTCTTCACAGTGGTATATACTTCTCCAAAACAGATATTCTGGTATTATGCATATACAATTTATCATTTGTAAAATACCAGCTCTTCCAGGAATATGGAGGCATTTTAAATAAAATGACCAACTGCCAAAAGTTGACTGAGGTAGGAAATTTTCATCTCACTCTGAATATGAATCCAGAAAGCAAATCAACGTATTGCAATTCAAGCAAACAAGATGGGATACCTGAGGATAACTTGGCACTGCAGTAAACGATGAGCTGGAAAAAGCCATGCCAAGAGATCCCTGAAGCCTCAGAATGCATACTTAAATGTCCTAAAAGCAGAAAGCTTTTGTAAAGTTGCAGCATATATTGAAATGCCAGGGGAAAGCACCAGATCTCTTGAAAAATTGAATTCATGTTTGAAGTCTAAGTATTTTCTTTTCTCTGTAGCCAAAAAAAATTACCAAAATGTGGTACACAAGATACTTCAAATGTATGCGCAGAGCAAGAACCTCACTTCACTTCCACTCTCCAACAGTCAGGAACTGCCATCTTGCCATGCATGTCTGAGGGCTACATGCACCAAACTCTAGGCCTGCATAGGCTTAGTGGGTTTCTGTGGCTGGGTTTTGGTAGCAGGGGGTGCTACAGGGGGTGGCTTCTGTTAGAAGCTGCTAGAAGCTTCCCTGTCCCGTGGAGCCAATGCCAGCCAGCTCCAGGATGGACGTCCTGCCGCTGGCCAAGGCCGAGCCAATAAGGAGTGATAGTAACGCCTCTGCGATAACAAATTTAAGAACAGAAGGTTGTGGCGCAGAAAGAATTCCAGTCAGGAAAGAGCGGAGTGAGAACGTGGGAACAACAAGGTAGACACCAAGGTCAGTGCAGAAGGAGGGGCAGGAGGTGCTCCAGATGCTGGAGCTGAGGCCCCTGCAGCCCGTGGTGCAGACCATGGTGGAGCAGCTGTGCCCCTGCAGCCCATGGAGGACCATCAGGATGCAGAGACCCACCTATAGCCCATGGAGGAGCCCGTGCTGGAGCAGGTGGATGCATGAAGAAGGCTGTGACCCCGTGGGAGGCCCAAGATGGAGCAGAGTCCTGCTGGAGACCTGCAGTCCGTGGAGAGGGAAGCCCACGCTGGAGCAGGTTTTTCCCAGGTAGGACTTGTGGCCCCTGTGGGGGACCCACGCCGGTGCAGCTCATTCATGAAGGACTGCACCCCATGGAGGAGTGATCCACGGGACAGCAGTTTCAGAAGAACTGCTGCCCAAGGAATGGACTCACGCTGGAGAGATCCATCAAGGACTGTCTCCCGTGGGAGGGACCCCATGAGAGCAAGGGAAGGTCTCCTCTCTATGAGCAGCGGCAGAAACAACAACTGACCATAACCCCCATTCCTCATCCCCCTGCAATGCTAGGAGGGAGGAGGGAGAACATGGAAGGAAGGAGGGTTGGGGGGAAGGTGTTTCTAAGACTGTTTTATTTCTCACTCTTTGGCTCTTATCCTATTAGTAGTAAATTTAAGTACTATCCCCACTTTGAGTCTGTTTTGCCCATGAAGGTAATCAGTAAGTGACCTCTCCCAGCTGTTAGCTCAACTCATGAATCCTTAGCTGGTTTTTTGTTGGGTTTTTTTCTCTCTTCTCTGTCCAGTTGCAGAGGGAGAGTTAGAGAGCGGCTTTAGTGGGTACCTGGTATCTGGCCAGGATCAACCCACTACAATACGAATAAGGTCAACTTTCCCATTCTTGCAAAAAGCAGAACAAATACAACTGCCTATGCCACCCATAATTCACACCCTAAGTGTGCCTGGAAACTTCTGCTCCTACCTCAAAAAATCCCTATATATAATTCCAAGTATGCCCTCCACCACAATATTTCCACAATGTTTCGGTAGATTCTTATTCCCCTGTCCCTCCAGTAATGTCCAGTAATTTTTTTTTAAATCTATCAGCATCATCAATATATTTTATTGTTAGTGAAAAACTGTAGCTTTCCTCCCTTGCTCTTTTTGAAGAGGCAAAGTTAAAAGAGCATCTCTAGTTTGAACAAAACACATGAGGCAATGAAGAATAACAAAACAGAAGTCCAGTTTCCAAAATGTGTTGTTGAATGCATTTACATAAGCACTGAGGAGCTATATAATTATATCCTTATCACTGGAATTACTGTTTCAAAGAACAGGTAGAACATTCTGTTTACAGATAAAAAGAGAGAGAGAAGAAAAACACCTTCCTTTAGCCTAGCTTCATTTTGAAGATATTTCATTTGCAGCTTTCTCTTGAAGAGTGATCAAGTTGGAGAGGTGCTGCTGGCGGCAGCTCTGAAAGAATTAAGAACAGAAACAAACAGCGTATTTTTTTTAATCCTAACACTTTAAAATTGAAGGAATTAAGATTCCACTATTCCCCCTCTGCATCTAAGCAAGGATACTCTGAGGCAAGAATGAAATGAGATAGCTAATTTAATATCTTAAGTGTTCTGCATATAAGAGATTGCTTTCTGCATTCTTGAAGGAAAAAAATCTCTGAAGGACAGGAGCTGGCAGAATAAGGTAACAGTATCCAATATAGTAAAAATCAAGTGTATGCAATACATGTCCACACTGCACCTTCAAGACATAAATGTACAATACTCCACAGTAACCAGAGAGTTTATGTCTTAGTCTTTCCTATGCCTTACCCACCCTTATGGAACCTCTGACCACCTCAACCCCCATTAAGGAAAGTCTTCCATTGCCACCACAAAGAGCGAGTGGCAAAGGCAAAGAAATCGTCTTGCCGAAGGGCAAATTTAAAGAGCTTTCATTAAATTTGACATGATAACCCAAACCAGTGGCAATATTCCTTCCTGTTTAAAAGAAGGTTATCAGGACTTCATTATATTTTCTTCACCAGCTGAGAAACATTTAAAAATTAAATGAAAACTGTCAAGTGCAGAAAGCAACTACCCTTCTCCACCCCCAGTAACACAATTGTTTAAGAACAGCACTATACTACAGTGCAATTTTTGACATAAAATTTTTTCCATATTTGTCACCACACGAAAAGTTTGGAAACTGGGGAGGAAAAAATGGGTAATTTTGGCCTGAAAATAAAGAAAAACCCTGTCAGAAAGAAATTCACATAAAACCTTCCTAAACTGATGTACAGGTTGCATATGGCCTAGCGTAGAGGTAGTCACGTGCTGAAAATCTGAGTAGGCAGTTTTTCACTGAATAAAGTCCTTTAAAACATAATAATAATAATATTGGGCCTAGGGGGCTATGGAGGTAGGCAGAGAGGTGGGAAATCAAATTATGCTTAAGCATTTCAGTCCTAAGCATGATTTTATTCAAAGACAAATTGGGCTGTAATGTGTATTTTTAGCTCATAAGTGGGTGCTCATATGCCATATGTAACTTTTTGAGTAACAAAGAGTTGCGTCCTAAATATAGGTTTGTGCTCCTGTTCACTGCATAATTGTGGAAATCCATGCTCCAGTCTGAAGCCACAGGGGAAGCATCAATGACTCTGAAGTTAGAAATCCTCCCCCAAAATCCTATCCAACTTTTTTGAAGACTTGTATTAAGTTTAAACTTAAGAGTTTTAAGGATCCTTTGTTTAGTGCCTAGGTTCACTTTAACCACAGCTCATTTGCTTCCCTTGCCAACACTTCCTAAATTCTCTCTCTCTCAGGTCTTTTCTCCTCAGATATCCCTGTGAAGGCTGCCCCTGCTGTGTTTTTCAGGGGAGAGGTGTGTAAAGGAGACATGGTAGTTCACAGAACCGTAACAGCACTGTAACAGACAGGACCTGTCACAGAAAAAAACATTAGCAGCTTTTAACACAAGGATGGGGCAAGAGTGGATCACTAGGACTGGAATGAGGTGGAGGAGTCTGGCAAATTCAACCGTTCAGAAGAGGAATGGTTGTATTTGGAGCAGAGATAAAGCCAGTGGAAACGTGCTGCCTTTTTTTTTAACATATATAATTAAGTAGGCTTAAAATCACTGGGTAGAGAGAGGAAACAAACAAAAGAACTGGCTTAAGAGTTAGACTACCAACATCAGTGAAAGAAAAGATGTCCATTTGTCTACAATTTCCTTCCAGTTGCCCACACTTTTACATAAAATTTATAAACAACCTTTATTTAACTGCTTGCCTGTAAAGCAGTATTTGCCTCTGCAGCCACCCAGAGCTGCTACGGCACTGTAGGAAAGCCTTGTGACAAGCTATGAAATGGTGGGGGGAGAAAGGAGGAGGAAGAAATGGCACAGAGGAGCATAGAAGCTCTAGATGTGAAACATTAATGACTATCGTGCCTCCCACCCCAGCCATCCACAAGAGCCCAGCTTTGCAGCCAGCATGACCTTGGGGCCCTCTATAGTGGCTCAAACTGCACCTGCACGGGATTAAGTATCCTGATAGTGAGTGATAGCTCTGCCAGCTCAGGCTGAAACAGCTTTCACCAGATCAAACAGCAGCAGGAGGAGGAAGAAAAAGCAGCAGAAGTAAGAGCAGAGCAGTGCCTTCCCGCCTGGACAGAATAAGCAATAATATTGATTTAGGTTGCTAGACTTGTCCAAGGCACCACCTGCAAAAATCTGTATGTGAAATTCTTATGTATGTTTGGATCAGTGTTGACTGCAGCTCACCCAATAGTTACAGCCTGACAGAGACGTGTCTAGCCTGTAATGCAGAAATACCCCCCATGCATTTTGTAATGGCTTTTTCACCTCCTTTTGAATTGGCAAATTTACGGCCACTGCCCATTTGAAATTCAGAAGTATATGGGCAGAGGAGATCTAGCACTAAGAAATTTTCTAAGGCATCAGTCAAGCTGCTTGGTTTAATTTGTGTATCCTAACAATCTGTAACATCCGCAAAATTACAGCATCCAAAATATTCCTGAGCACTCACGAGAGTTGAGATACCCATGTTTTTTTAGTCTCTTGGAAATACAGCTCCTGCAACTAAGCAAGGGGCTACCGCATCAGTTGAAGAGTCACTTTTAGTCAATTGATGGAGATGGATTACAGAAAGGAGTTTTTATTAAAAGAAATGGAAGAAAAATATTGCAATAATCATTTTCCAATATGCTTCTGTTTATACAAGCAAATTCATTCTATTAAAGGATTTGCTCAAAAATAGTGTTTCCAAACTTCCAGGAAAAAAACCAAAGAACATTACTGCTAGATTAGAGTGTGAGCTTTAGAATGTGAGAAAGTCCAACTAATCTGAAACTTCAAGAGGGTTTTTTTTGTTGTTGTTTTTCTCTTCTCTTTATTAAGAGCAGATTATCACTTATTAGAATTTCTATTTCCACTCAAAAGTAGTAGAAATATTGACTGATTTGACACACATGTCATGGAATACTGGTATGTTTAACAAAATAACCTTGAAATGCATTCATAACCTACAATTCAGCACTGAGTAGAAAAACATTGTACTACTTATATACTGACCTAGATTTAAGAGGAACAGGTGGATGGAAACCTAAACATTTCCACAAAGCTACCTTTTATTCCACTCATCTGCATCTATCCATTCTCCCAAATATACACTCCTCTTCTCTAAACTTGCAATCATAGCAGATGAGGCTTAAAAGCTAGCTTAGATCTCCCACCTATTTTATTAGCAATTAATTCAGATAAAAGTCAACTGCTTACATACATATGTTAAGAGAAAAAAGCAAAGGGGGAGGGCATGGAAACACATTTATGTATAGCGAGACAAAATATTGACTGACTCAAGAAAAGGCCTAGATGCCCTCCATCACCTAAGAAGTACAGTAACGCCTTAAAAATGTGCTGCTACAAAATGGAATTCATACAAAGGAATAAGGGGAGCTGATCTGTTCATTTGCTGGGTGACATACTGATAACTGCTGAATGACATCAGCATGACATCAACAGCAGCCAATCACAGTGCTCCGCATGTATCTGGTGTTCTTGCACTATTCCATATTTATGGATAAACACCAGGAGGGTGTTAACCCTAAGCAGTGTTTTTCTTCCCTGCCATATTCTAAATAAAGCAGCTGCTTCCATTCAGCATGAAACCTGACCAAAAGAAAAAAAAAAAAGAAAAGAAAATAAATTAAAAAATAGCAGCCTCTCATCTCAGTGTGTTCTCTTACAAATCCAGAAACAATACATGGAAAGCGGGAGAGACCAGCTGGACTTATGTGTCACTGCTTCCTAAAAGCCTGTAGGCAGTCCAGAGCTTCAGCTCAGCTCTTCCTTGGCTAGGAGATGCAGACACAAGAGAAAAAAGTGTGTGAGGTCAAACATTGGGTCAAGGCTTTTGTTGTCACTGAAGAAACAAATGCAACTGTTATTTCCATCTGAGGCATTTTAAACTGTCTGAACTACTTGAAGTACTGTTCCTCTTCCTCCAACATCGCTGCTTCCTCTGACATCTTCTTTTGTGGGGCAAAAGCTTTTATAAGGCAAGAAGTGAAGCCTGCTTCTCACTAACATAGCACACAGTCTCAGGCAGGTGCAGCAAGAACAGTTCAGGCAGACCACGTAAGCCTGTGGCTCCCAACACACACCAGCACCTAGGCTTTCACAGCTAGCCCCGGGGGCACAGCAAAGGGCAGGCAACCTGCATATCTGGAATTGTCAGTCTTCATGCTCCCAAGCTGGGTGTCGCTGAAGGTTGGACCTTGCTGTTTTGGCAAAGCCATCAGCATAGCACGGGTGATGTGGAGATTTTGCCTCACAGGTCAGCAGTAGTATTCCTTGCAAAAGAAAAATTTGCGCTTCTCATGGCACCAAGCAAAGCCAAAACCATCTTGCCACTATCCTTTCCCATAAATATGTTTTAGCCCACAAACTGACCACCCAAAGGCATATATGTGAAGATATGTGCCTCTGCATGCACATGCACACTCTCTAGGCATACACAAGTCCAACAACAGATTCTTTTTTCAACTTTCAAACCTTCACCACAAGAGCAGGGTTTCTGAGGAAGAAGCCTTAGCTGGAAGCAAATATGAGGCCAACTTCAGGACACTGGCTTTGAGGTGAATCAACACCTCTCAGACTGATGTCCCATTTTCACCAACAGTCTTAGCAAATTTACAAATGAAAAAAGGAATGACCAAAGCTAACTTCAACTATATCTGATAGAGGTACTTTGAAACATTTTGAAACATACTATTTCTCCATTCACGCAAAATCCACGGATAAGTATTCTGATTATGTTATGCACCACCTTATAATTAACATGGTTCAAAACGAGCAGAGGGTGCCATATAAATATAAAACTAATGAGCTTAAAAGGCAGAACATATAATGCAAAAACACAGTTCTTATTGGCCAGTAGTTTATTCCTGTGTCACTTAATCAAACCCAGCTCATTTTGCTTGTACTTTATTGCTCAGAGCAAAAGCCTAGTGAGCTGGCTCTGCCATTTAACTCCTTTTTGTTCAGCTATGTCTATTCCCCAGCTATGATAATACATATATTCATTACATGTAAATAGCACTGCATTATAACCAAATACAACCGCACGGCATCATGTTATAATTAAAATATATATTAGTGCCAAAGATGTAATTGCCTTCTTTCCTCCAGGACATTCTCTGCTAGTACAGGAACCTACATTACAGCCCATCAAGATAGCTTTATTGCTGCAGGAAGGGAAATTCCAGTCTCTTACAGGGCTTTCTCTTTATATCCTTTGTGGGAACTGTTCATGGTTAAAGGTATAGAAAGTGTACCTAACTGTGTCCGTAGCTCAGACAGCCACTCAGCACCATACACAGAACATTACATAATAAATTGGAATAATTTTGCAAGAGAAGCTAGAGGGGGGGGAAACAGAAAAATGCACATCAGGTGTTAGGCCTACAGTTATAGTCAAAACCCCATGAGGGAGATTTTAGATATAATGGAAATTTGCTTCAAGAAGGGAATTTGTTTTTAACAGCACACTGAAATACAGTAAAATCCTGCTTTCCATCCCACCTCTGCTTCCAAAATATAGCTACTTTCTCAGAAGTTGCCAGCTCATCTCCAGGAGGATGCATTACCAACAAGGTCGACTCATACAGGGAGGAGCTAAACCTGAACAACCAAGAAGTTTTATAAAATCAATTAGAGAAAGTTATCTGGAGATACTATTTTCAGCACACTTATAGCGTTTCTCTGTCCGTTCTTGTTCTCCATATCCAAAAATCTAAAACCAGACTACGAAAACGCAAAAACTGGTTTGTTTGTCATTAAGCATTATTGGCTATTAATTATCCAGCTTCTATGTTTTTCCAAAAGCGAAAAAAATACTTTTAGTAATCAGAACTGTGTTTAATGTGCACTTACAGCTAAAAACAGTTTAAAGGCCAATGGCTTTTACCTCAATGTTTTACAATTCTTCATATTTTATACTACCTTATTAATGTTGGTACATAAAATCTCAAGATATTCTTCACATAGAAGTTATCATTATGTCCCAGTCAAAAATTTTCTAATGAAACCATCTACAAATACCACTATTTGAAAGGTGAATGGCAAGAACATTGTAGCTATAACTTTTAGAGGGAACAGAAAGATAAGACCTTAGAACAAGGAAAAACACATAAACATACTTATCATTCCCCACTTTACTCATTAGAACAACTTCCACCAGAAAGGTATAGTCCTGCCCCTATCCCTCTAACTCATATCTCTTCCAGAGTTGTTAAAGTATTCACAAATCACATATAACATTTGTGAATTAAGTAAGTAAATTAAGTAAATTTAGGCTAGAACATCTGGACTACCATTTTCTAAGGATAAAATAAACTTCACTAGCTGAAAGACAGGACTTCTGGCTAATACAATAATTACATAACTCAACCCCCAATTAAGAAGGGGGGGTAGCATTTTGTTTCTTGTATTTTGATGGGAGGTTTTTTGCGGTTTTGTTTGGTTTTTTTGTTTCTTCTTGTTGTTTGTTTTTGCAGGGTTTTTTTTTGAGAGAGAGGGGGAGTGCCTGCATTATAGTTCTCAGAACCTGCAGAAACTGGCAAAATATTAAGAGTGACACAGCTTGTGCATTCTAAAACCCTCCAGTAGTCACATTTCATAGTATATACTCCAAAAGAAAATTCATAGCTAATATTGGTGGAGGAGGGTTTGACAGAAAGGCTTTTCAGTCTTTAGATGACCAGAAAACTTCAGCAATATGCTAAATATAGACTAAAGACCAGTGACCTGGGCAGAATAATTAGAGGACTGAAACTTCAGGAAGGGTCCAAATTTAAGTAAGGAAATATGTAACAGCTGTACTTCAACTGCACAATAATAAACCTTTTCAATGACAAAGACCTTTTTTGTGCATTTTGCCATTTCCTGAACAAGCCTTCAGAAGAGACAGGAAGCCTGGCCATAAGGCTGAGCAGTTCCTCTGACACTGGACAGAATAAAGAATTGCGGTCATTATTATTTTAAGTTATACTACCAGAGCAGAATCTCAGTTCTTTTATTTATAATGATTCAAACCAGCTTCTATAAATTCTTATTGAAAACGCCTCTGATTTAAATCACGTGATAAAATAAGATTCTGCTGGCAAGCTTGACTTTTCCCCCTCTCACATGCATGCAACCCCCAAAGACACCAACACAGCAAGAGGGGAGTGATCATATCTTCAAACACTTGCTGTGTTGGAGAAGAAAGAAGGAAAAGACTCCTTGAGAGAAGTAGTTCTGGGTTATATCATAGACACCCACTCTAAAACAGAAAACAATATGAACAGTAGGAAAGCAATTCCCATTCTTACAAAAATATGTTTGAGGTCATTTAAAAAAGCATTAGTAAATCTTCTCATCCTTTTACCCAATCATTTTCTAATATTAGCTAGGCCAATCTGAGGGCATGTGTTACAGTATCAGCATTCAGAGACAGGAAAAAAATAAGTAATTTATCCAGCTGTTTATTCATAACTGCTCCCTGAAGGACAGCTACTGAACAAGTGCTGGCAAGCCCCTCTGGAGGCATGCCAGCCGCCAAGACCTCTCCACCACGCCAAAAGTTCAGTAGCACGCGCATAGTCTGGCACTGCCTTGCCAGAAACCAGTGACATACACACACGCTCCTCGTGTGGCTCCTCAGCAGGCTGACTGCACAGCAGTCAGATAAGGCACCCAAAAACCAGCAGTGTTGTTTGGGCACACACTCCAGAGGAGGAAGGAAGCCTCCAACTGTTCCCTCTGAGCTCAGACAGAGAAGAGCAGATGCTCCAAACCTTCCCAATCACTCACCCAACACTCGGCTGACTCACCAGTCATCTTGCTCACCCTGCCTTCAGCCTGGCAGAGGTGGAATAAGTGAGTCGGTGGCTGGCCCTGCTGGTTTTGTGTGACTGGCATTCACACAGCTGGCTTCTGACAGAGTAAGCACTAGATCTTCCTTCTATAAGCCCCTTTCCACCAAAAAAGCTACCAAAAGGCCAAGTGACAAACCATTGACAGAATCACTTCTAACATGGTTCGTTCTCATAAGTGAAAGGCATCTTCAGACTCAAAATACAAATTCACTGTCCTTTGTTAATTGCTAGAATTCAATGCCATAAGAGGAAACCCAGGCAATTTTGCTGGTCAGTTTTCCTCTTTGTACTTATTGAAAGCAACACTTTGTATATGTAATCAACTGTTACATGTGTTAGGTGTCAAATATTTGACCCTTTAAACTTCCAAGATTGTGCGTTATTTAGTATATCTTTAAAGGCAAATTACTATGAGAGATCAAAACACATTTGTCACCAAATACTTTTTTTTTCCTAAATCTCTTTCCTTCCCAATACCTTTTCTGTTCACATTTTTTGCTTCACATGTGGCATCACAATTGGCGAGATATGCAAGACAATCCACACAGACAGAGCTTAGTCAAGAACAGTTACATGTTTAACTCCTAAACACAGCAGCAGTGTGAATCCTGCCATCTACTTCTGGAAGGAGGAAGGGTTATCTTCTCATTAAGGCCTCCCTGCAAGGACAACAAGAAAAGGTGCCAATTAATATCAAGTGCTCTGGCAGCTGGCTGTGCAGATAGATACTTGCCCATGGGCAATTCCATAGAAGAAATTTGCCCCACATCAGGTAGTTGCTTGGGTGACCTAAATTACCTCATTAAGAACAGGATCCTGCTTGTCTCAACTTCATCTGCCCAAAAATGAGGCATCTCCCGGGTGATGACAGATGAGCAAGGCAGTCTGTCTGGTGCAGGTCACCAGCTGAAAACACCCCGTCAGGGAGAGCAGACAGATACTCCCCCTGCCTGCAGCTCCCCCAGGGGCACCCCATCCTTCTTGGTCCAACTGGAGCAAGCTTGAAGCATTCAGCATCCTGCACCCAAGAATTTGGTCTCTTCAGTCTCCTGATATCTATAACAATGTTCTTTCATTTTTCTTAATGCATATGATGATGCACATTCACTTGGCTTAATGAATAAAATTTTTATTTTGCAGCCACAGAGCTGTGAAATAAATGACCTGCTGAAATGCATTCCAAGAGATATCATGAAAGCATTATCAAGGAGGTGTTTTGTTTTCTTAATTTTTTAATTTGTCCATTCAATCTCCTATTCCAAAATACCTGAAGGATAAGTCCACACTGAAGACTGACACATAAGTAAATTAAGTAGTTTTTTGATAGCAGTAGTGCTGCCTTTCTAATCATTAGACTAATGGTTTTCATTGCATTCCTTTGGTTTAAAGTTATTTTTAAGGGAAGGGGGGGAGTTTGCTCCAGGCTTAGTCCTTGTATGCCAAGTTTCAGTCAGCAGTGAATTTTAATGGCAGAGTTATATACCCTTGAAAGCCAAAATTTATAATGGAAATGCTGACACAGGAACAGCTATAGCTAACAGCACAGGTGACAATCCTCTAATATATTGATTCTCTGCTGTTAAACTATTCCCAGGGGCTTAAGATTTTGTGCATGTAGAAGTCTGACAAGAAAGATTTCTGTAATTATACTCACTCAGGTTTGCAGTCAAAGACTTTACATATGTACAGCCATTCCCACTTTGTTAAGAACCTGAAGTACCTGATCAGTAGGATGCCTCAGGTTTGGGTGTTGTTTTGGGTTTGGTTTTTTTAGCAGGTTGACTATTTTGGAAAAGTACAGAAGAGGAGGACCCAACCAAGGCATATGAGGAGAGAAGGACACAAAGAAGAACGAATATACAGCATGAAGAATGAAAGACGTAGCAGGTGAGAAGAAACAAGGAAAATAAAAATGGATTTTAAGAGAGGAAGAAACTGTGGCTCTGAGCAGGATGTGGAAAAGAAAATCCATGTTAATGAAAGAACAAAAAAAGTGCACAAGAGAACAAGATCACTCCTGGGAGACAGCAGAGCATGCAGATAAAACCACAGAAATGGAAAAGAGAAGGAAGAAAAAGTATTTTTAATATAAACCTAACAAAATCATTGCTTAGATAAAAAGGAGAGGACAGGCAGCATAAATAGCAAAGAATAAGACTCATAAAAGCCTACTTTGCTTTTGCTGGGTTGTTGTTTTCTTGGGATTTTTTTACTGTATCCTTCTTCATACATTCAATTGTAGTCTGTTTCTTTGGCAAAAGTCCAAAAATTCTGTCAATGACAGGAAAGAGGTGACCAAATCATTACACACTTTCAGCTGAAATCAAACAGCTGCTTGTTTTGAGGTAAATCCTGACATTAATAAAGGACTTTTTTGATCTGCCTATCTCAATTGCAAAGAAATGTTGCTTGCATTTCAGATTCCACGTTAATAAATGTCACTGCCATCCAAAATGACCATTTAAATGATGCTAGGGTGCTTTCAAAGCAAGATGGAGAGATTTACAAGTAATCAAAACACTCCACATAAATAATTTCTGAACATATGCTCACAAAAAATACAGCATATGAAACTGAAGCTCCAGATGCTTACAGGTAAGCATAGTATTTTATGCAGCATAGGAAGAGGGGTTTTATTAAAATTTTGTTTCTAATAAACAGCATATGAACAAAAGAATAACACATACATTGGAATTAGGAGGGGGGGGAAAAACAACAGTATGATCTGAAGGGATCCAGACCAGGGACATGCAAAGGCCAGCACAAAGCAAGCTCCTTTTGCAACATTATGAGGCCTTGAAAACTTCGAGAAGCCAAAGCTGGATCCTGAGGTTCTCCTGGATGCTCCACATTCACAGCTATTTTTATACATTACCTGGAATTATGGAAGCACTATATTTGAAGCAGAAGCCTTTTCTCTTTCCATAAGTAAAGTTAATAAGACATTATTTTAAGAAATGGAAAAAAGTCCCTTCCCTCCCCTCCTCCCCAGCCACTGCATTTTCTTTAAGGACATGTTATTCTGAAGTTAATAGCTCTGACAGTCTGCCAGGCCAAACAGTCATAAGCAGCAGTAATTCTTGAGCAGCTCTGAAGCTCAGTCTTAAATACCACTGGAGTCTTGCATGCTGAGCTCTCCCTCCCAGTCAGGCTTATCCCGTGCTCTTGTCACTATTACCCTTCTGCTTAAGAGCAAAGGGCTGCAGGGTAGAGGGTCAGGCAGTGAGTATGTAAAGCCTGAACTAAGTTTTCAGTAAATACTGATGAATGGCTATGCTATTTCCTCTTTAAAAAACAAACCACTGGTAAATTTGGAATGCACTGGGCATACTACATGACAGGAAAATGGTCTTACTTAATCACTGGAAAAAAAAATGGCATGCAGGTTTCTGCCGGTGTGCTACTGTAACATTTGGCACAATCTCATTGGAAGGATTGTGTCATGCTGACAGATTAATGGGCTCTAAGAGAAATGAACAGATAAATACGGAATAAGAGAGCGACCTGCACTGACAGAGTTACTGCAAGTAAAGGCTGCATGTCTCGCCTGTGTTTGTCTGTGCTCAGCAGACTCAACAGATGAGAAAACGTAAATGGAACAAAGCCAGAATATCCCTTTACAGACAGAGATGATAATTTTACAAAAATTATGCTTCCCTCCACCAATTAAACAGGTTTCATATATACTGAGAAAGAAATTCCCAAAACACAAGGAAAAAACCAAAACTGACCTAATGAATGATATAATGGAAAGATAAATCCTCTATTTCCCTTCTTTCCATTCCTTAAACAATACCTTTTTGACTTAACAGCACTTTCTATCACTTTAGGTTAGTGATTTAACCTATCAAATTATTGTAACATACATTCTCTTTTCTAAATGAAACTGAAAAAAAAAAAATTAGTTTAAGCTTCTTATATAAGTTTAACCATTTAATTGCTTTCTAACACTTTGCCTATGCAACAAAAAAGCACTGAATTAAGCAGAGTAAATATGAAATACTGGTTCCAACAGCATGCTTTGTGTTTATGATCCATTTCTGAATTGTGTTACTTGACCAAAGATAGCCTATTCTAAAATCAAATAAGGAAATGTATCGTTTACAAAACTTAACAACGTAGTTAAAACCAGGAGAACAATCTGACGTTCTTCTCACTACACTAGAAAATTGAGGCAAACAATCAGGCTTAAGACTTTCTATTACAAAATAATAAATAAAAAGAAAATGTTGAAGTATTTCAGAAAGAATGAGAAAGAAATGGGAATTGAAATTTTCTAACTGTTCCAAGACAAAAAGGCCCAATAGCATAAATCTCACACTCAGCTTAAAACGTGTGAAAAGCATGGATTGCTTCTTATTTCAGTCAAACCTGCTTGCTCATTTCTATATCAATACTTTTTAAGTTTTTTTGGGGGGGGGAATTAAAATGGAATGAAAAAAAATGTAGTCATAAAGCGTTGGCACTTCCATGATTTTCCAAACATGCAGTGCAGCTGTGATTTGTTTGTGTTCTTTTCTTTCAGGACAACTAACAAGTTTCAGAATATTGTATTCCTGTGAGCAAATGCTGAAGACAGTCATAGCTGAGCCCAGGCAGTACCAATGCAGAAGACCCACGTGGTTATTCCCCTGACGCTGCTCATCCTTGCTCCGTGCAGCTGCCCACCCAACAGCAGGCTGAATATAATGCTGCTCTGAACGTTAAAACACTAGTTTGGGTTTATTGTGTTGCACTGGGAGCAACTGTATGAAGGAGAGGTTTCACAGAGGGATTTTCTGGCTGAAAAGAAAGTCTCCCCAGGGGAAAGGAAAGGCTAGCAACATCCAAAGTTTGTCATTTTGGTCACCTGAATTTAGCTCTGCTCTGATCCTGAGCTGACATGAGGCACACAGCAAAGGCAGAGCTTACTGTAATAACAGCATGCAGAAGGCAATGGGAATTATGCCAACCATGATCTTAACTAATATTTATACAACAAGGTAAATGCAGGAAAGCAGCAGTTAGAGACTACTACCACTGAACACCACACTGACACACCATCAACATCTCCCTGCCCTTTCAGGGACATTCTGATCCAAAAGTTCAGAATCAATCATTTAGTTTGGAAAAGTTTAAGTTTAAGATCATTAACCCAGACTGCCAGGTCCACCACTAAACCATGTCCTAAGTGCCACATCTACACGTCTTTTAAATATCTCCATGAAGGTATTTTTGATAAAGGGTATTACGAGGAGGAAGCTCCCTCAAATCTTGCAACCATCCGTTTTTTACCTGCTCTAGCAACAGAGGTACCTGACACTGGAGATCAACCCTATCACCTTTGCATTTGGTGGCTTTAAACACAAAGGAAATGGGATAAGTTCAAAGACAAAATTCAAGCAAGGGCAATGGACAATGAAGCAGTTGTGTTAGCTTACATAAAGGAGGCTTCCACCTCTGCAGAAGGGTAGATAAGCATCTCTAAAACAATGTACTAAGTCAAAATAACAACATACCACCACAGCCACAAGAGCTCTAAAATAAGAGCCTCAACAGTTATTGTAACTAGACATTGGTTATTTCTTGGATTATACAGTCAGAAGATTTCTATTTCAGATTTCTTTCTGTTTATAGTCTATGCTCTAAGAGATCATTAACATCAACAAACTATTCTCAGTTTAGGTAGCAAACAGAATGCCCTGATGATTGAGAAATGAAAAATTCAAGCAAGATTGCCTCAGCATTTCTTGTGTGCTCTGGAACATGTTTCCATAATAATATTATTATGATAAGAGATTATGATTCTTAAATAAATACACAGAACATTCAACATAAGTATAACTATAATTCGACATAAGTATAACTATAGGACATAGCTGATAATCATTGTGAAGTTACTTGCTTTTACTAAAAAAGCCTTGGGGGGGGGTTGTGCTGTGTGTACAGTAGGTGATAATGCAACAATATGTAAAGCAAGGTAAAGATAATAACAACATCACAGTGAAACCTTCAAGTTTCAGGATCAAGTTGTATTTAATAGTAAATATTCCAATATTGCAAGAGATTATTCCATATTTTTCATCATGCTTTCACAGCAATGGCATATCACCCTTTCAAGGTAACGAGGGGAGGAGGGAGAAGAAAGAGGTGTGCTAGTAACATTTTGTTTTATTCTACGACGGTACTTTAAGTTCTAAGGGTATTAAATGAGAAGGTTGCAAGAAATTCATAGTGCATGCTATTACAGAAAAAAATACCTCACACAGTGAGGTAATATATTTGGAAACTGAAAGTTTAGGATCCTTTGGCCTGAAAAATGGGAAGGAGTCATCCCCCTTCTTATTTAAGCAGGGGTATTCCCTATATACCAAGCAGCAAAGCCTTGGGGCATTTGTAAACAGCACAAAGCACTAACAAGTCTACTGGCAGCAGTCAAAACTTCTAGCCAGCAGATTATTTCTTTCTGTGTCTCCTAGTACTTTAAAATTCCTAATCTCTTCCTTTTTGGGGAGCGTTGGGGGACAATGACTGCAGAGTGTTTATCTGGGAGGAGTGTTTGTTTCGTTGGAGGTTTTTTTAATAGTATTTGATGATTCCTTTGAGTCCTTTCTAGGCAACAATTTTTTTCTAGGTACTTTCAGATACAACATGGGGTTTGTTTGTCAGCTTTTGGAGAGAACTGTCTTTAAAATTATTGTCTAGGTATATTTTCTTCTCCAATCTGTGGCTTGTTGAGGATCCTGCCGGAGGCTGCAGTAGTATTACAACGGCTTTGAGTTTCCAGGGGCTAGACTAAGGCAAGCTATTAAGGATGTAGGCATTAGAGTAAGAAAAGGCAGGTGGCTTTATTGCTATTAGACCTAGTAACTAGTTTTAAGTCAAAGATGTGTTTGACAGCTAGAGAGTGATTCTAACATGTTTTCCTACTGTCACTGTCTATCTTTCCCAAATAACACAGACTTCCAGATTTCTAGATCTCCATCATCTAATAAAAATGAACCCAAAGTTCCTAAGATACAATAGAAAAATTGCAGCATGCATCCAGTATTTCCTTGGTTTCATAATTAAACAAACTCTGTAAAGTAAATCAGTGGTCTCTATGGAGCAAGTATCTTCAGAAAACAAGGGAAAGAACTACCAGCAAACCCACTGAACCTTCTCTATTTTTCAGAGCAGTGTCCTCTTTGCTTTGTGGACCACAGGAGAAAAGTTTGCTGTCACATTCAGGCAAACAATAGTAAAAAAAGCCAAGTTTCGGCCACTGTGGTAGACAGTATCTAGAAGCAACATGACTGCATTTTGACTAATGTTTTTGAAGACCCAGCACAGCAATGATTGCCTGCTATCACACTGATGTTACCTGCAACTACTAAAATACTGAGAGGGTGCAAGTCAAACCAATTCATCCTTGTCACTTTGTTCCTACTCTAACAGATACATCATGAGACAAAAGAAGCATCAAGGGACAGCACTGCCACATGCTCAGGTTTTTACCAGAAGTATTCTGGTATTTTGGGGGCAGTTTGTTACGTACTTAAACAGCCAGCTTGGCAAATATATGAAGTAATTAAATGAGAAACTCAGCTTTACAGAGCCTGTTATTCGTGGAGGAGAGTTCTTACAATGAAGACTTCTGGCACCATGTCACTGATTGATTGAGCAAAGTTTTGCAGAAGGCATTTAAAATGTGTTCTCCTGTCAGGAGCATTGTCCACACACAAAATGGACCAAACCCTCTTCAGAGAGAGGATCCTGAAACCAGTGGTGCAGCCACTCCTCTGACAAAACGCAACACCATTTAGTCTCAGATGCTGCTCACAGCAAGAGGATAAGCTGTTTGTGAAGAGCTGATTATCCTTGTGCACAGGAGAAAATACAATGAAGTGGAAGAGATGTCAAAGTTTGCCACTATGCATCCCTACATTAAGTTATATTAAAATAAGATGACAAAACCATTACAGTGACCACTTGATATCATTCCCTAACCTCATATATTGTTGCTGCCATCTGTTTCTGGGTTTGAGAGGATTTTTTTTCTTTTTATTTTTGCCAGTTTTCAATTTCAGCCAGTGTGCCAACTTTCACAAACTATTCCATTAAAATGATATTTCAAGTGAGATTTCACAAGAAAATATATGTTATTCCCCTAAAATCAAGTTATACTTCATGAACTTCAGTTTCCTCCTCCTGTCAATAGAGTAATTTTGACAGAATAGGGCTTTCCAACTTATCTGGCCCAACTTCCACATTTATGTAACTAAACTATTTGAGAACTATGGCTCTATTACCCAGATACAGTTTCTCATTCACGTTTCTTTTATTCAGATACGCACAGTTTTTATTTTTAAATCTATTAATTTATTCATTGGTGTATGCATTTACATGTAGACCAAAACAGAGGCTCACTGAGTTTGATGTCTGATTGCCCCTCCTCTGAGTGTTTGAGAGGGAGGACAACAGATGACCTTTTCTTCCTGCTTCTCTTGCCCAACTCACTGTTTGTTTCACAACTGATTCAATACAGTGACCAGTTGTCTTTCAAATTCATTCAGATAATCTTCCCAAATCCTTTGTATCTAGACAGTTTGAATCTGCTAATTTACACGGCAGCCCTAATTTTTCAAATATCACTCTTAAAGTCCTTTCTATGAGCAGTCAGGTTTGCATGACTGCCAGTCTCTCACCTGGAACCTGCACTCTCTCATCAGGAGCATTTTGAGCTTGCTCTTTACCGGCACATGACACCATCAGCCATTGGACAGTACAGAATATGTGAACTAACTATGCATGTACACACAAGGACCCTTTCTCATTTGGAATAGCCTAATTAGTGAAAAAACACTGGCTATCTTCAAGCACGTAATTTTTCTTCTTTAAAAGCAGTAAGGTAGAGAATAGATTGAGAAGGACTACGTTCCATGCCTACTGCGTGCGCTTCAGAAAACAAAATACTATGGACAAAAACATTACATTTTGATGACTGGTTTACATATCTGCACTATGAACAGCTTACTGTATAATAATGCACTTACATTAAAATCAAGAGTGCACATATACAGCTGCACATATACAGAGAACATGTGGTTCTGCACAGCACACCCTGCAACAGACTAACCAAACAGCTCGAAAGGAAAGTTTTCAGTTATTCTACTCCAAGTACATCATTTCTACTGGAAGAATATTGCAATCTGCAGATTAACCATGAATTAAATTTATATTAAAAATAATATCCTGCATTTTACATGCTAAATTAAAACAGATGTAATTAAAGCCTTTGAAAGTAATTTTGGCTATTGCTTCATTTCTATCTACAGCTAAAGCAGACACTTTCTCAGGCATTTGTGCCAAATTTGGCTAATTTTTCTGCTCTGTGTTTTAATTACTGTATATGCTTTCCTGTTGCAGTTAAGAATATCCATTACACACTTGAACAGATGATGCTATGAGAAAGTGTGTGCTTTTTTTAACCCTAGCGGTATTTCAAATCATTATGTGATAATGGCAAAGCTCACAGCTCACAGATGCTTCTACTATATAGCAGTTTGTAGACACACACGCACACACTATGACCTACATCTGACCTTGGCTGCAGCAAGGCACAGCACATCAAGAGCAACCTTACAGATGTAAGAGAAGCTACACAGCACCACGCTCACTGTTATTCTTAAATATCACTGCACTTCTCCTGCTATGGCACCTATATTAAAGCCAACTTCAATAAACATTTTTCTTCTCAAGAAGACTGATTTGTTTGGAGTTAGATTCCTTGCATCCCCATCCCTCCTGTGAAAATACACAAAAAGCATTCCAGCCAAGAACCCAGTTCATACAACATTGCCCTGTACCAGCATCCCCAGGGAATCCCAGGCTCCTAATGTATGGGTTGAACTTCAGGGACTTAATAAAAGCTATTCCTTAAGTTCAAGAATCCATGTCAGACAACAAGGTTTGGAGATCATTCCTTCTAGTGCAAGTTTAAGGTTTCCAGTCCACTTGTAAAGTTAAATATGGGGAATTTCAAGTGCACAAAAATGTGAACTGCTGCAATTCAGTCCTTGCTTTGCTTGGCTTAACTGCGGAGTTACCTCCCCAGGCAGCCAGCTACAAGCTGTTAGTGGAATTGGAGTTTTAGGTAATAGCATTTGGTGAGATCTTCCTGCAAAAACAGCCTTCTCCTTCTTGGCTTTGTAGACCAAACCACATGATGAAGTCACCTCTGAATGTGCGTATCAGACACTATAGCTATGTGTGTACTTACGCATTGTCTATGGTTAACACTGACAGATTACTGAGCAAGTTCCTCTTGAATTAAACCAACGATGTCTAGACCAGCTGCTTCAATAAGTCTAAATTTCAAGAAAATGAGAACAGCTGCAAGCAGGGGAAGGCAATCACAGCTGTCTTAAAGTAAATTATGTGGAAGGATTTGCAGATTAAAAAAAAATGAAGTGGATTTAAAATAGCAATTTCTGAAAGTTTGAGATATTTAAAATAAGAACAAAATGTATACTTTTTGCATAGCTATAGGTCAGTCTCTTCTCCGTTGTATATGTAAAAATTTGAACTCATCACAGAGAAATCAACAGAACTGTTTGTTACACGTCTGTGGATTGAAAAAGTAGAACTTGGCCAAAAACATTTTTCTAAGAGGAAAATATGCCTTGCATGTTCATTAGACAACCTATATGTGTAAAATGTTCATGTCCATTCTACCAATATTTACATTATAAATATTCTTTTCATTTCAGCAAAATTCAAAGGAATTATATGTGATAATGTAAATTATTTCCTTAATGCAGAGAATATGCAAAAGACCTAACACAGTCTAATCTTTGTCCTATGAAAGTGTTCAAATTCAGGTTGTACAGGGATTTGTGCAACCTGATCTGGTGAAAGATGACTCTGCCCATGGCAGGGAGGTTGGACTAGAAGATCTCTACAGGTCTCTTCCAACCCAAACTATTCTGTGATTCTATGAATAAACAGAAGACTGCATCATTGTACTCAGAGTAGATATTACAGTGTTATGAAGAGTGTCTACTAAAAAAGACAACATTCCCCATGTTAGGGGAGTTTTTCAGTAAGAACTCACTAAACAGGGAAATCAGAGAGTGAACCGGAACGTGAAAGCTAGACAAAGCACGTCTGAAATTATCAGACTTTTCCCTAATAAACAAGTCACACATGTTCAACCCACACTAAGTTTTACCATGAAAATCTCTACAGCCCTGCTGTAGAGATTCAGACACACCTACGTCTAGGTCCTGGCTCAGAGCATAAAACCAAGGGAGTACCCAGCCCCACACCAGAAGACCAGAACTGAAGGAAGGATCCATGCCCCCAAGCCCTGGAACTGGTTTCAGATACAGAGCCAGGAGCATGGTCTTTTTTCTTTATGGTAGCAGTGTTTATATGTACTGAAATTCAGTGTTTACCATTACAAAGCAATGAAGCCGGGTAGTGGTCCCCTCTGAACAAAAAAAGGTGTGTGCTATGTTTTGTACTCCTTTTTCAAAGCTTTGACCAAACCATAGATTGCCAAAGCATCAAAACCTCATTTTTGCTTATTTTTACACTCTTCCTCAGAAAGTACCACATGAGAATCAAAAACTCTGCTTTGCCTGCCATTTGTGGATTTTTAATAGGTCTTGGGGTAGTGTGTACTCAACATTTCCTTATGACAAAGGCTCTATTTTGAAATATTCAACATTCAAAACATGCAACACAGTCCCC
Organism: Neopelma chrysocephalum; assembly: GCF_003984885.1. Lineage (NCBI taxonomy): Eukaryota > Metazoa > Chordata > Aves > Passeriformes > Pipridae > Neopelma > Neopelma chrysocephalum. The sequence continues at coordinate 28,526,003 of NW_020897695.1, forward strand.
AGACTAAATAAGACGAAAGTTTTAAACCAGTGTGCATTTGGAAAGCTCTGAGAAGTCAGCACTCTCCATGTCTGATGCATATTCCTATTTTTATTGTATTCATTCCATAGAATAAACATCTACCTTCACTGCAAATTCCTTTTTCCACCAGCTTATCAGTGCACACCCTTGACCACAGTACAAAAAGCAGCATTTACCAACACTCTGCAGGTGAAAAACTATTCCTCTGTATAAATTATACATCTTGGGAACTGAACATTTCTTTCACGCTGAAAACCTATTCAAGCCTTCCCACATCTGTGGGCTAAGTGGTTTGCTCAAGCCAGGGAGGGCGACAATTGCTGATATTTCAAGAAACCTAATCTCTTAACGTTTGGGATCAGACGAAGGGTATAGCCATGAAAGAGACAGCTTGAAACAGGCCTAATCTCCAGCATATCTGAACCTACAGATGGCAGAGACGCTGTGCTGCCACCAACATAGATCCGACTGACTATAGTCTGCCTGCCCAAGGGTGGTCCAACCAGAGAGATTCAATTGCACACAAAAATCTCTCACGCTGATACTTCTGCCCTGGGAAAGCAAAGCAAGGCTGTCTAGGGTGGGTGACAGAGGGAACTGAGCATGCAACATTGGATGACAGTAATGTGAGACTGCTGACAAGACAATATTCCTGATCAGTCCTGTTTTGATCCTGCCTAAATTACTACTTCTTGGTCTCCAGACTGCCAGTCTCCTTAGGTCTCCCACCTCACTGGTGACTGTGCCTGACGATTTCCTGACCAGAAAACCTCATGCTGCCTTTCACAGTTTACAGTCACAGACAGATTGTTACTTTTTACAGAGACACTGAACACTTCCTCAGCCAAATAAAGCACTTACGAGTGCTGGATCACACAGCAGAGGATCAGCTTTTCCAGTCAGTCTGCTCCAGACAGTGCTACCTAAGGGTACATACCCTTGTCTCTCCCCCAACAGACCAATAAGTCACTATCCTCTTTGATTGCTTGCAAAATACAAGTATTTCCACTTCAGCTTAACCTCTCCCTGCAAGAGGGTCTACATGCTAACTGTGACTCCCCAAAAAATTATTTTTAAAAAAACCCTTTGAATTGTGAGCATCCTCAAACAAGTTTAAACTTCTAAGTTGAATTTTCAGTTGACTGTAAAATAAACCTATGAGTCACCATATGTACCGAATGTCCAAACCCAAAGATATACGATCTGCAACACGGCCTTTCTACAGTGATCCCTGAAATAAGAAAAGAGACTGCTCTGACTGTATACATGGAGCAGCAACATAACCAGAATTAATCATTTCCAAGAGGGTTGAGAAGAGATGCTGTCATGCTGCTGATCTGAGGAGCTCACAGCCAGGAGAGGGCCATCCTCCCTGGAACACAGCACATCTGCAAAGCAGGATGTTTTCCAAGCTAAGAGCTCATGTGTTTTTCTGGCAAGGAAACAGGAGGCATGAGGATTATGGTTACTTTCGAGGGCCCTGGGAAGGTGGAGGAGGGAGGTCAGGCACATGGGATGCATTCACACAATTAGCCAGGCACAAAAAAAAAAAAAGGTGCAATTCTGATCCCTCCTTCAGCAGACCAGCAGCAGTGTTCAGCAAGTCATGAATTTACTGTGTGGGAGTTGCTTCAGCTCTCTCAGGGAGATTTCTCTGCCTAGAGTGGGTTATGTGTCTGGTGTGTCTTTCATTAACTTATAGAGCATGTATATAAGAGGAGGTACATGGGGGCTGGGGAAGTGACAAAGAAAGGGTGATTATTAAATTGGCATTTCAGAAGTTAAACTGAATTTTTCCAAAGCACTCATCACCATAGAGTATTTGATAATAAATTAGCTGAAATTAAAAAAAAAAGGCGAGTTAAGGCTATCACTCTCCATTTAACTTGATTAAACAGGTTAAAGATCAGTTTTTAAATACCCCAAGACAGAAACACTTTTGTTACTAAAGTTTCGAACACCAGAGCCCACTCTGACTAGCAGAATACTTATACCTAGAATTAAAGTGTAGGTTAAAAGGGAAAAACCAATGCAGAAACCACTGCAGAGAAAGTCAATGTGATAAAATTAGTTCCATGCTCCTATTAGAAATCCACCCTAAATATCCTACAGCTGGCTAAAAAACCAACACCTAGCTGTAACCCTGAAAGTACTCATCCATCCAAGTGTAGAGTTTAGACAGGTTGAGCCAAAAAGGTCAAAATCTCCAAATTTTTGTATGTGACAATAAGTGAGTTTTCATCTTAATATCTGTGGTAGAAATAGATGCTTGTCCTTCAAAAATTCGACATTTAAAAATGTAACTGAAAGTATAAGCCCAAAGACAGCATGGAAGAGAGCAAACTTAAACCAGTAGCTTCAAAGACAGACTGAAACGACACGGAAATCATGACAGAAACAGAAGTTTGTAATTTTCAAGGAAGTTTTGATTATTTCATTTCACCTAAAACTTCTTGCACATTGACTGTCATTTACCCACAATATTTGCAGTGGTTCACTACCTGCTGCCAATACCAAAGCATGAATTGATCATCCTCATTAGAACCAGCAAGGCCAGTTTTAAGGCAAAGGTGTATTTTACTTGCTGAATCTGAAGTTTATTACAGTACCTCTTCCAAGTAATTCCACTTTAATAATTTACCACATATCAGGAGGCCTGAAAAAATTCAGAATCCAAGGTTTTCCCAGAAAACAAGCCCCCAAATTTTTTAGACAGATGTCCTTTACATACTTAGGTAGTTTGTGACTCACTGAGGGACAGGTCAGAAAGATGGCACACTTGACAAGTTTCTCATCAAAAGAACAGCAAGTTGAACCAAAATCTGGTTGTTGATTTAAAGAAAACAATTTCTTCTGTTTTGAAGACAAACTGGCAACACAGAGCTGTTTTCTTTAAAGTTAGAAACTTTATTAGACTCTGCTTTTTATGACAGATCAATGCAACTTTAAGGTAGTGGTATCATTCTGTGTTGCAGCAGATGCATTTTGATTAATTTTTAGAGGTGAAAGTGGTTGTGATGGAATTGTTGTACTTATTGACCAAATCTTAAATCCCAAGATCCTTAAATCTTAAGAAAATCATGGGTATAGTACTATTCTCCAACAAGAAACAAGTATTCTGTAGCAACATGAAAAGCTGGGTTTATTCCATAGGCACCTTACTTTTACCTAGCAGCTGGTAGTGCTTCTAAAGCAGTGTCAGAACAGCATTCCTGAGCTCCTGCAAGGGACAATCTTGCAGGTGATCAACGTAAGTTTGTGACAGGCAATAGAGAAAGTTTCTACAGTCCTCTGCAAGATCAGAGAGTTGTGCTATTACATAGGAGGTTCAGAGTTAGGGAATTCACTTAAAACATATGTTACAGAGCTGGAGAGCACAACGGGAACCTCTGCCAGATCTGCTGGCAGTTCTGTTCTCACCCTCTCTCTGCTGCTGCCCTGCAGTTTTCAGAGTCAGGCACTTGTCTGTATCACTGGAAAGACACAACCATTCAGAAACAAAGATGATTCATGAATGCATGTGAATTGATATTTCCCATGGAACAGAAGAGACCAAGAGAAGCCAATTCTAGAAATGAAAATTTCTTATATTTTTTTATAGAAACACTCACAATGATTGTCCTTGGCAGAAACCACAGTCTTTAAGCAAGCCTGTACACAAGCCAACAGGCAAGCACATGACCTTTTTTTTCTTGAAACACATATTACAAGTCAAGAAGTCAAACCCCGTAGTTTTTTGTTTAGCAACATCACCACCATAGTCAGTAGTTTTTACATAAATTAATAAACAGGCACAATATCAGCATTAATTTAAAGGAAAGCACTTGACAATTTATTTTTACCATTTCCACCCCATGTTTAAATTCCATCCCCTAAGACATTTGAGTTCTAGTTTAAGCTACTATAGCCTACAGCTTGAGAAGAGTTAGTCAAAAGTTTATTTAAAATTTTTGTTAAGAAATAGCTTTCTTGGGAGAAGAGTTTCTGAAAACTTCAGCATTTTCAGCCTGAACTGTGAGACAGGAGTTGTGCCCCAGAGGGCTCCTGTTGCACGTCCCAGCATGGCACTTGCCTGAATTTCAAGTCCTGTCTCACCAGGGTCATGGCAAACACCGAAAAACAAATCCACTCTTTCACCAAAGACTACTGCTCCATTCAGCTGACCACCAATCAGCCAAAATAATTGCATGATAATTATGTAATACATGTGCATGATGGAGAGAAAGTTTAAGATCTCTGAGTGCCCTCTCACAGATGCTGGTAAGATTCAAGGAGTACTTCTGATGATTTTCACCACCATTTCTTTAGCAGCTGCACTGCTTGAGCTATTCATGATGTCTGAGTTTTAAAGTAATAGCTGTAACGTATTTTTCTACTACTTTCTTCTCATTATAAATGAAACACCCAAGCCATATTCACTTAATACCACAGAGAAAAGAAAAACAAAGAATAGGGAAAAAAGGTCACTGTCAGGTCAAGATCAAGTCTGGAAAATTTCAACTTGAGACAAGAGCATTTCAGGAAGTTATAAGCAACTGAAACAATGAAGGAATTATAATTGAAACACTGAAAGAATTTTAACTATAGCTCTTTCTATGCTAACCAACACTCAGAAACTCAACAGCACTCAGAAATTCTTCTTGACATTAATGATATGTGCTTTCAAAATCACTCTGAACGTCCTCGAAAAAGCAGAAGAAAGGGATGGTTGGTGTTGGCCACAGCTGCAGCTGATGGAGATCAGCACAGCTCCTTTGCCTTTGGTGACATCAGTGAGTCATAGGAAGAGCAATAAAAAGGAGACAAACCAAAATCCCCTAACTTGTAACAGCTCATCTAGTTTACTTATGCGTTGTTTTGCCCCCCAGCACAGAAGTGCCATGTCTACCGGCCTCTCACCAGAGCAGCTAATTGAAACGTGGCCTGTTTTGATGCCTCCTGCCAGGCCGTATTTCTTCAGTTCAACAGAAATGGATACTCAAATCACAAGTTCAACATTTTTGTTCCCACCTCATCCTAGCACATCCCCCACAACTTCTCCTCACAGGAGGGCAACAAACAGAATGAAGCCTAATCAAAGTTATCCCTGTCTCTCCAGAACAGATTTATGATTGTGAACAGACTAAATGCATCATTTTTTTTTCACTGCTCTAAACACAGGATCTAAAAAGGCATTCTATAATTACTGAACTCCTGTTGAAATAACCCTAAAATGAACATTTTTCTGAACAGTTCTCTGTGAAAAAATTCAGACATTCTACGAAAATTCTACATGCCAACTCAGGCATTTAAGTGTCTACGCCTCCTGAAAAAACAAAACAAGAACAAAACAATCAAAAAACAAACAAAACCCCAAAAACAAACAAACAAACAAAAACCCCCACACCACACTCCAATGTTTCAAATTCATTCCACTTGACTCCAATTAACAAGTATTTGCAAAGGGCCATACACCAAGTGTCTAATACAACGCACTAGAGGCACTGCCACCAGCATCTTCATTTAATTTCTTTCCACACACTGTGATACTGTGTTTCAGTCAGAAACTAGGTCATAAACTTCTCTATTGGAAAGCGTTTATAGCTGTTTGGACTGGATTATTCTGTTCAAGAGGTTATAATAATAAAGGAAGCTTGCAAGCATACTTTTTCCAAACTCTTGGTATGTCATTGCCAGTTTGAGAAATTGGCTCATTACTTATGCCTCTTTGGCTCCTCCACTCTCAATTCCTCATTTATTTTGACCCCTTTCTGGACAAAATATAAAACTTACTGTTTCATCTAATTAACAGGAGGGAGAATATAGAAAACTCTCTCATTTATTCCAGTTCCAGAATTAGTTTTACAAAAACATTGTCAGAGTTTCAAGAAGCATTCAGATGTTAAGAGTCCTGCCAAAGTTTACAATCTAGCTATATCCTGCTACAGAAAAAAAAAAAACTGCTCTGTTTTTACAATTTTATAAAAGTTTCTGGCAAGAAACAGTCCACCTCCACATATTCACATGCATCCACATGATCAGTGGATAAACCTTATTCTCTTTAGCCTAATCAAATTGTCCAAGTCACTTTCTCCATTACCAAGGCAAGCAAAGCAGCAGATTTGCCCTTCTCCTCACCACAACCCCAATTTGAACGCTTAAAACAGTGAGCAAACACTTCACAAAAAGTTCTAGTATTGCAAAGCTTTTTCATTTGAGGTTCCTTGTTTTGGTTCTCCATTAAATAGCTGCTCATATTGTACCACAAGTTCAGTCTCCATCAGCCCACCCAGAAGGGATTTGAGGGAAAACCTTTGCCCATTTCCTGGGGACTTGAGGAACAAGGTGCCCAACAGTTTCCTCTAAGTGAGAAAGCTGGCTTGGCAGTCCTTTACATGCTCTTCCATGAGTCATAAGAATGTGCACAGTGGAGTCATCTTCAACTGAAATAGCCTTAAATGATATGCTACATACAACTTGCCTTGTACCTCATAAGGCATGGCATATAGATGCAGAAGGGAAAAGGAAGGCAGATGGGATAGTTGGTTCTGTAATCAGAAACAGCTATTAAGTCCAAGATCTCTACTGTTTTTAACAAAAACAAAAATCAAGAGAAAAAATAAACCAAACTTCTATCCAGCTGTATAAATTCTGTCTCCCAAGTATTGTCCGCCAAGGAGAATCATAATAATTAAATTCTTCTCCTTCATCTGGATCTAAAATTTTAGCTAAGAGCTCGTTTTTTATTGCTTGCTTCTACAGAATTTTAAGTGGTTTTGCTCTTGAAAGTGTAGTACTCTGCATTCCGTAGTTAGCACATTCACAGTATAATATTTTACCTTTTCAAAGAGGCTCACCTTCAGCAAAGCCATAGTCTTTTCCAGTTCTGCAATCCTACCACAATAGTTAACATCATACATATTGCATAGTGTATTTCTGTGACTCCATCTAAGCAAGTCAGGTAGATTTATGCAATTCACACTTTCTTCCATAGCCTTGACACATCAGCTGGAATATGTACAATCAGGTCCTCAGTGCAATGATTTTGCAGCAAAGGCATCATTAGGCAATTCCTCTTTAGTTTTTACTCCACTTTAAGTTTCTGTGAACTCAAAAGCAATGTTTTAAGTGTGCGAAAGAAAAGCAACAAGAAAAAATATAGTTCAGTTCTGATTAATGGTTCTATATTTTAATATGTTGCTGAGTGTGTGTCCCCAGGATATTTTAAATTTTTGATGGTTTCTTCCACACAATCTCGAATTCTTTCTGGAAAAAAATGGCCAGGATGACTGCCTTACAGCTTAGATGACATATCATCTTCTCTATTGCTTTCTGTAATTCAAGGAGGTACAGAACATAAAGGTCACACAACATCCAAATTACTATTAAAATCACAGTAAATAAGCTAAGAGAGAAAAGCAAGGCAGGTCTGAGCAGTTGCCTCCAACCTATTCCTTAGGAAGACACCAACAGCGCCACAGAAGTCCAGCAGTTTCATTTCACTTTGAGGAAATTTTAGTGTAGCTGCTTGTTAATCCTTCTTTAAAGCTTCACACCCATCATCCTTTCTTACCACCCCACTGGAGCAGAAAAGGCTCAATTCAACTCCCAGTTCTCCTGGGATGTCAACCTAGTCCCCAGGTAAAATGAAATTAGCAAGTAGGAGGTTCAAAACTACCTTCAGGGACTACTCGCTCTCTCCCTCACAGCATTCAGCTTGGGAATCCTGAACAGTACAAAGTTGCAGAGCCTAGGTTCAAAACATAACCTTACAAATTCAAAGAAAGGGAAAGTACGGTAGATGAGTTGGAATGGGGGAGATCCTTCAGGCCTGGCTCAGTCCATACCTGGAAGGTGTATGCCCTTCCACCCTTCCCCCCACCACGTGGCCCTGAGACCCCACAATGAAGCACTCACCAGACCATCAGGGGAGAGATGGACGAAAGAGGAAGTTTATTGAGGGATGGGGGCTTATATAGCCCTTGGGAGGGTCAAAGGGGACCAATCACAGGTGAGGGGGTCTTACAATCAGGTAAGGAGCTTACAGCCAAATAAAGAAAGGGTTGACAAAGGACCAATGGGAGCACCTTGAGACATCTTCCCAGGACACTCCTGCCTGCGAGATAAGGGGTTACAGAGAAGGTATAGGGGAAAAGCAGTGACTCTGCAAAGAGCCATCTTAACACATGTTTAAACAACATTAAAAACTTCTGATTCACCAGTCCATCTTTGGCAGGACTTTTTCCATATATCCATTGCTACAGGAAAGCATAGCCAAGGCTACTCAACACAGAAGCCACCACTGACTCGGATATCCTTAAAATGTGGACCATGAGAGGCTGATCTGGGAAGCAACAGCATACTCCACTCTCCTCTCTTGGCATCATCTATCAGTCACTCCCTGGGACAGGAGGCTACTATGCCTTCCCTAAAGCTCTAGGTTTAACACAGTTCTTGATCTGACAGATACTGACATTTTGATGTGTTTGTTATGTTTATGCTCTTACATCCTGCAAGTTGGAGAATAAAGTAACTCCAGGGTCATCCTTTGTATATTTTGTGTCTTTGCCCTAAGACACCCCTTTAACACTCTACCTATACTACACATCTGGCTCCAACCTGAACACAATGCAGTCTTCACCATATTCATCTTCACAATGCTCTTACAAAGGAAGAAAAGAAGAGGGCAATTGGAAGCCCAGAGGTACTAAAGCTCGTGTGTGTACTAAGACACCACTTATATATATATATAAGCCCAAGTCTTTGGCTTTAACTGCAATGTGCATTCATCAGTAACCACCTTCACTTCAGAGCACTGGCTGCTCTACGTTACCAGCACAACATGGTGATCCTCATGTGTACAGAAAGCTCAGTGTAGCCCTGGGCATATCAGAATTGTGCAAAAAAAGTACTCTGGACATACTATCTTCTCTACCAGAGATGGAAGGATAGTGGTAAGTGGGCACTTACTTTCCACTGATATTGAAACTAAAGAATTTGTCCATGTTTTCTCAGGAAGTTTGTGAACCAAGACCAACTTCTGCTTGCCTTTGTGCAGGCTTTAACAACCTTGGGTTAACTTCCACAGGTATCAACACCTTCACAACTAGATCCTGAATTGGCACAGCCTTAAAGAACAAGTTAAGTTACTTAAACCACTCAAGAAATGCTGAAATTATCCTTATATTCAGAGCTACATTTGTAACTGCTAATGTGAAATAAAATTCTTCAGGAAATGTTTTTATACAGTAGAAAGGGTAAGGATTATAATAGCAGCAACGTCATCTGTTATCAGAGTTACTAAATTTAGGAGAAAAACAAAATATTTTCCGACACTGATCTATAGAGAGACATATGTAAACATTCATGTAGACAAGAGATTTATGTTTAATAATCAGTGAATTTTAGTGCTGTAACATTAAAGACTGCTACTATTAGAGCTGAACCAAAACAATGTGAGGAAAGTTAATGAACAGCCATCCCAAATGACATACATTTGATTTCTTACCTGAAGTACATTCATCCATCCATCATTACTATTGTCCCAGGAAAATGCTTCAGCATAACAAAAAAGTCTGGTGAACTCCTAAGTGTTTAAAAAGAAATACAAGCACGTTACACAATACAAAAATCACCAAATCCATAGCAAATACAAAAATAATACTTCACAATTCAGTCTGACACTGCATTTGGAAGGATTTCTTTTGTTCCAATTATTTTGTTATGTAATTTTTTATTTAGACTTTCTCCATGCATTCAAACTAAAGTGTGGTACATTTGGCTGAGGCAGAACCAGAACCACAGGAAACACAATTACTAACAAGAATAATTAAAGACAGAAAATCAACATAACATGTAAAAATAGAAGATTCAGAAGAGAAAGAATCATCCATAGTTGTTTTAATTATTTGGCAACTACGCTCTATCTACATATTCACTTGTTGATATTAATTCACACTATATCTAGAGAGGTTTTTCAGTTCTCACAGAAAAAGAAATAACATTTCCAAATTATGGTTATATTTTACAGAAAGAATGACTTATGCTAACTGTGAAATATGCCCTTCCTTAACATTCTTCCTTTATTTTCAGTTGTAAAGCTCTGTATTTCTTAAGTGTCCAGGTATAAAGAACACTTTAACATTCTGGACACAGCATTTTTTAGAGCTAACTTTTGACTTCAGACCCACAGCAGAAGTGTATTAAAAGGCTCTGCAACTTACATCAGTTAAATAGTATCTCTGCAAAGTCTTCTTTTTCTAAATCAAACACCAAATAAGAAAAAATGTGCACTGCTAGTGTTACATGCATCTGCTTGATTAACAGAGTAATGGTGCAGTCAACTAGACAGCAAATTAACCTTTCAGATTTCATGTACTGCAATTAACTCCCATGTTTACCAGCATAGCACGGTAAACTTCATGGACAAAACATGGTTTCTAGGGCACAGGAAAGGTCCTCCTTCATAAAAGAATGCCAATGGGTCTGTTTTTATGAAGGACACCGTACTTTATGGTGAATTACATTTATATCACGTATTTTCTCCCTTATACACATAATAAAATTATCTTCATCAGATCTAAAGTACAAGATAGGAACATTCTGGTTTCTGCTACTTAGTAAAGTTGCTACTCATGGACAGTCCAGCTGCCTACTCCAGTAAATAACGCCTAGCAAAGTATCACTCAGGATATGGCTATAACTGTGTTTCACTATACCTCATTTATTATGAGACAAAGTTTACTAAATCCACGCGCAGATACTTATCTTGTCATCTACAAAATTTTAAGTGTTTTATCTAACATTCAGTTTTCTAATTTGTGTCTTTTCACACCCCCAATTTTACACAGCTGTCAAAAAGTCTACAGAACCTTGCCACCCATACATAGAAGAGGCTTTAATGCAGCCCTGTGTTAAGAAATAACTTAAAAAACAGCATGAACAAGTGATATTCTTATTTCATCATGGACTCCTCTCATGTTTGCTCTTTTTTACAAATTAAATAGATAAATCAATTTGTTAGCTCTGAGATCAAACTAGTTTAAAAAAAAAAAATAGGTCGAGTTGTGCTTCCCCCACTCTCATGTTACAGTAGCAGCCACAGCCTGTCGTGGCTAATGAATACCTGCCTTTACATCCACACAACCTGCTCAGCCTTCAGTAAGACAGCGCAGACAGAATGGAAAGTTCCAAGGGCAATGAGTTGTTACCCAGGTGTAGATTAGACTGCACAATGTGGTTGAGTACAAACTCGGGATGAGATGTGAGACAAAGAACCCCATTCACCTTGCCTTTTGGTAGACACGGATTTAGCAGCATTTTTCAGAATACAGAACATTTAAATTGCTAATGTAAACTACTTTTATCCAGAATGCATCTTATAAATTTGATGAACGTTCAAGCTACTGGGAGCTGGCAGTAAGGTAGGAGGGAGAAGACGCTAAGTTACACTTCTCTGTCCATGTTTAAATCCTGTTAATATGTACTCAACAATGAAAGACCTAACACATAAACAGAGACACCTGACAGTTGTACCATTATCTGCGGTGGCTTTGGTCTAAAATTTTCACCTTACAGCTCTAAGGTACTGAAAATCCAGTTAGAATATCATGCCGACTGTTTCCACAAAACAGTGCTTTTAAAACTCGAGTGTCTTCCAACAGAACCTTTGCAATTTCTGCAAGGGGACCCAAGATCACTGAGGAATGTAGGAAAACCAGAAACACCTCTAAAGCACTGACTGCTTACCTTTAAAAAAAAAAATTCAAACCAACCAATGAAAATTAGTTGATAAAAGAGTATGCCTAATTTATTTGACTGCAATTCCTACCTTTAGAGGATAGTTGCCACTTGTGACTAATTAAAGCCACATTAAGTATTAAACAAGAGACCATCTAGAAAAATTTGGCTCAAAGAGTGCTGGAGCAAGGGTATAGCGAAGAACAAAAGTTCATGTGAAATTCTATGCAGACTGTGTCTCCTAGGCCTTCCCTATGGACTACTAATAGTCCCTACAGTCTCAGATGGTTCTCCACAAAAAAATCATGACGAGGAAAAAATTCAAAGACACATTCCTGAGCCTGCAAGCAAGAAAACTGGAGAGAAATAAAAAGGGTGAGTCAACAGCCAAAGTAGAGTGTGATTTTCATCTGGTCAAGAATGAAAACCATTGTTGAAACACACAACACAATGCTGTCCACAGATTTTTCTTCTCTCTGAAAAAAAAGTAACCTTTTGATGAAAGAAAGATTGAGGAATACTTTTACAAGTTATATTTCTTTGAAAATATATAGTAGGCACAAAAACACATCTCAAAGGGGCAAAATGTTTAAAATAAAAATAAGGAACACAAAAGCACACAAAAGAACTCAAAATGCTTTCCAGCTCGTGGTGCTAAGTGTGTGCTTAAGCAGAACCACGGACCATTTTCGGGGAAACCTGTTCATGCACCATACTTCAGGCCTTGGCTTCAGCATCAGGAGCTCCTGGCAGGCAACCCAGATGGGCACTGCGGCATTTTCTAGACAGGGGTTCATGAGGGTCACCAACCTACCAGCCAGGACTCACCACCTCCAAAGACCAAATAAAGCAAAAGACAAAGCTAGTATCGAGCTTTAACCTTTAAAATTAGACAACTTTTTTCTGTTTGATTTCTTAAACCAAGTAGGACAGTCACATTAGTCAATTTTGATTACTTGACTTCCTTCCCAAGGAAATGGACAAGTATTGTTTTGTTTGCTTTGACTGCTTCTTGAGGCTGGCAGTCCTAGAATTCTAGGGGAAGTGTCAAGATTACTACGATCGAAATCCTTCCATCCTCTCCTTGCACCTCCATTTGCGACAGGAGAGCCCTCAAGGATTATTGCCTGAGCAGTGGCTTGGCCCTTCACATCACCTGCTCCAGCGAAAAGCAGCTGTACCACAGTCACTTACACCCAACAGAGATACTGCTGGGTGAGGAAGCCCCCTGCCAACAGCCCATCTACCCTCCCCCACTCCTGAGCAGAGGTGTGGCTTGGAGATAAAACAATGAGGTCTATTATCTGCACCTGAAGAGAGTCACCCTGGAAATCCTCTCTTTCTGCCAGGAATCATTAAAAGTAGTTTGTGTTGGCTGTGGAAAATATTCACATTCTTATGAAGAAATGAGGTGCATCATCTGGGCATTGCTAGCTACCAGGCTCAGTCCCAGCATCACTGTGTACATGATGCCTCTTCTTCCTTCACTCCAAGCGAAGTTTTGAGTGAAATGCATCAGAAAATATTGTTTCCTTCATAAATGCCATCACTGCCTCCTAAAAGACTAGGAATTATTTTACAAGTAAAAGATCATTTGTAGTCCAGGGACTAAAGCACTACCATGAATTAGGTCAATCCCATCATTTGTTACTGTTCCAAAAGTACAGTAACAGCAGGAAGAGGGGGTCAGGGTGGAATAATCGTTTGTTAACAATTTTAATAGTAAAGCTTTATTGGTTTTCCCTATGGATTCTCATAGTTATTATAGTGAAATTAAGTGGTTTTCCTCCAAGTGAACTCTTGTTAATCCTTTTATTTAGGTTCAGAGCTACAGTACATGACCCTGCAAGAACATTCATCTACACTCACAGCTGGAGCTGCAGACTCACTGGCTTGAAGAAATGAATTTCTTTGCAAGGTGGAAGCAACTTAAAAGCCAAAGGCTTATCTACAGGAAAATCTGAATTTCACCAACTCGTACAAAGAACAAGACAAAACAAAAATGTATAATCAGACACCTCATCAAAAAGCAGATGTGAAAAAACTCTGGCACATTAGAGAAATACAGTTGGGGGGGGAAATATTCTAATGGTTTGTCATACCACATAACAAGCTTTAGGTCTTAAAAATAAAATACGAATTTTAAAAGCAGATTAAATTTGACTGCAATGAACTGCCACCAAGAGATTCACAGTGCTCAACCCAAGCCACCCAGGCTTTCTATTGTCTCATACCTTTGACAGTAACTTACTTATTTGCAAGACTCATCTGAAGCCAGTTATAACATTACCAAGTGAAAAGCCTGTTCTTGCTTCACCTTGGTTGTCAGCTTCTCAGTCCATTTTCTCCCTCGTACATAAATAACATTAAAAATGTACAAATGCTAGAAAGTCAGACTATTTCACTGGACATAATGGAAAAGCTTGCTACCAACAAAAATATTACAAAGCAGAACCATGGCCATCAGGTCACTGAGTGTTGATATTGAAACAGCTCATGACTAGGTAGAACCTAAAGCATGAGTGCCAGCCTGCACCTGGAAATTAAAATATGGATCTTCTGCTTTTGAAGGTTTTCAAGAAAGCACTTCAAAAGCAATTTTTAACGGTTTAATAGTTTATTTTTCTCAATATTAAAAAAAAAAAAGAAAACTTATAATGCAGTGTTCAGATTCACAGAATATGCTGAGTTGAAAGTGACCCACAAGGACCATCAAGTCCAACTCTGGCTCTGCACAGGACCATCCCCAAGAGTCACACCATGTGCTTGAGAGTATCATCCTAACACTTCCTGAACTCTGGCGGGTTTAGTGCTGTGACCACTTCCCAGGGGAGAGAGCCTGTTCCAGTGCCCAACCATCCTCTGGGTGAAGAACCATTTTCTAATATCCAACCTAAACCTCCCCTGACACAATTTCAGGCCATTCCCTGGGGTCAGCACTTCTTACAACAAGCCTGAGAGAAGCATTCACTAGATGCATCACATTGCTGTTTTATACAGAACACGTTGATACATTATTAACTAGATCATGCAGGTGTACAGTTGGCACCTTTCTAATTATATGAAAGTTTGACCCATTATACTGATCAGAAATATTTGTATAACCACAAACATTCACAGCAATTTACATGGAGCATATTGCACTGAAATGTTTACTCATGCTTTTTAAAGCTGAGCATCCCTGACACTTTTGAGACCTCAATAATTTTTCAAATCATTGCTTTCCTAATCAAGGAATAAAGAGACATAAAAGCTCCATTAAATGAAAATAATTTAGAATAATTTAGAAAAGCCAGAGTACTTTTAAATGTTGCCCACATTTTAATTTAAGTATTCAACTTGATTACATTTTCGAGACATTTCCAGAACATTCCATATGAAAAAACATTACAGTCACACTGAAACTCTTAACAAGGCTCTATCTGAAACAGCATCAACAGCTCTTTACTAGAATTGTTAAATAAGTAGCAACTGTCAATTAAAAAAAAAGAAAGCCAAATAAATTTCAACTAATCTCATTTACATATAGGATTTTTGTCCATATGAAGTGAAAATATATTTAATTAAATCATATCAACAATGGAGCATTCTCACTACACATTTATTTTATTCTACTAGTCCATTTAACATAGCTGCCCTTAACCATGTGTTCTCAAAGATACGTAACTTAGATGATTCGGGTCAAACTTCACTGCTTAAAATTATCACATTGGCACAGGGTATCCACTAAGAAATCCACATGCAGGAAAGGGCAAGTGCTGTTCAGCCTTGGGAGATTTCCCTGATGCTATCTCTTTGGATGAGGACGACAAGACTTCAGCAGGAAAAGCCAAAGGGAGCACAGAGCTCCCCCACAGTAGTGCTGGAGAAGGGGCTGGAGCTGCCAAAGTTACACAGATCCTTCCTCCCACTTCACAACAAGGTTTCTTTTAAGACTACTTGGTAAACAGCTTTTCCCTTAAAAGTTATCTATCAATATAAATTCATATTACACTAACATTGTTATGTATATTGCAATCATCAACTGATAAAGAATGATGTAGTAATTGTGTTATGATGTTTTTCCTCTTCTTAATAGTGTGTTCCTCTTCTTAATAATGTTTCTTAATAGTGCTAATTCCCCAGAAGGAACAAATTCCCTGAGCAAGAGCCACCAGGTTACACAGATTATAGTGGCCTTTGAAGATGAGCTCTGCCGACAGCACTCACAAGTTAATAAGGATGAGAGCAATGAAACCAGAGCTTCACACAGAAATGTTAAGGATCTCCAGCAGTAACCTGGCTAACCTAATGGCATCACATTGCCAAACAGTCAGAAAACTCAATCTTTGTTTCTTTCCAAAGTACCAAAATAACAGTCTTCAAATTAAAAGCTGACTTAATTCACTTACAAAAGTCATCATGAGCTATAATGGTACAACCTCCCCATCCTTTTTAATTTTGTTCTTTTCATTTTCATTATCCCAGGTGGTTTCCAGGAAGTCCCTTGCAAACCAGTCACTATTATGAAGATGGCCTATTTTAATCACAGTCCCCTGACAAGAACAGCTAATTATCTAACTTTTCTGTTTGAAATACCAGATGCTATACTTAACTTGCTTTTAGTTTTCAGCAACTAGTGATATTGGCATATTAGAAAATGTCTGGGATGACACAGAACAGAAATAATACCAGTACCATCGCCAGTACCTCAGACATAGGCAGAATAGAAACATACGCACCTACTACCTTCTTCCACTAATATAATAAAGTTACTTAGGACGGCAGCCATCTGTCACATTTTTTTTCTTATTGTACTCCCCAAAGGTGTAACAGTAGGTTTTTGTTGTTATGTTGTTCGGTTTTTTGTCTTTAAACAACAGTAATGTCCATTTCAAGAAAAACACGGGGAAACTCTCCTGTGCTGTTCCCACCAACCTCTTTTACACTTTCACAGTTGTCCTCCTCCTGAGATCCCAGTATTGGCTGCATCTACTCACCTGAGACAGCAGGAAGCATGCCCACACTGCATGCCATGGTCCAGCACACCTCGGTACTGTGTATTCAGGAAAGCATCTAAGCACTGTGTCTCATGGGACTACACAAACATTCAAGTTTGGGGGATGGTACTCCAAAACTGTCATCACTGACAGCGTAGTTAGCAAGTTTAGCTTTCATGTGCTTGCCAGGAAATGTACCAAAGCAGTTCGAATTCAGCTAGGTTCCAAAACCACGAGTTTAGATGAGATTTTAGAGTATCCATTTCCACAATATGGTGCACTCCAGACACAAAAGGGGGGGAAGGGGGGGAATCTGGCCTCAGTGCATTGAGGCAGCATTTACCCCTGGTATACACCAGGAAAATACAGCTGCATTTGACTAAAGACAGTGGAAATCAACCAAAAACAAGCCAAGGCCTAAGATCAGCCAAGTAAAGGAGTTTTGTGCACAGACATCAGACACTACTTCAGGAGGGCAAAACCTACTGGATATTAACCATAGCAAACATATCCCTTATGAGTCATGCTCACAAAAAATACAGGAAATTTCCTCTTATGTCTTTCTCACTATAATTAAAATACAGAGCTTATTACACACACGTATTCTACACTGCTAAAAATCTTTTTTTCCAAAATACAGCAGCAATGCAAACATTCACTCAGTTTTCTTCCTATTGGTTACAATTCCCGTAAATAACAGTAAACATTCCATGATGTTGCCACATTTACTACAAAATAATTGAGAAACCTAGCCTGGAGAATGACCCTGACAACACAGATGTTTTAACATCTTAAAAAAAGTCTTAAAAACGTCTTAAACGTTTTAACGTCTTAAAAAAAAAATAGAAATTAAGTCTATTATCTTGATACAAAAACAAATGAAAAAGTACAGATAGGGAAGAAAATATTGTATTCAAGTTTCTAAAAGGCTGGCACAAGGAATGATAAATAAGATGCTGAATAGTATGTTTTGGTAGGGTTTTTTTGTCTGTGTTTCTTTAGACAGGAACCTACTTCTAACCACCTTCTCTGAAAGGTTGAGGATGTATTTCTAGACCAAAAAAAATACCTTCATAACCAGAAATCAAACTTTTAGTCATAGTAACTCTAAGAATATATGTATACTTAATTAAATTATACTGGTAGTAAGTTCAGAAGGGAGAATCATTGTTTTTTTAAAAGATAGTATTCTAATCCCTAATAAAATCAGGTACCTCAGTGAAGAACTAGCAAACACAACTTTATCATATTACCATAGTTTATACTTCAGCAAACACCATCAGGTAAGTGTTCCTGGGTACCATCACAGCCACATAAGGATGCCTAAGTAGAAACAATAATCAGAGTTTTCTCAGTTTTACAGCACTGACTCTCAGGCAAGGCAACAGGAAAGAGTGTCTGAATATCTGCCACTCCAGAGACAAAACTGACTTTTGCTGGTGTAATGGTTGTCACAGCTTCCATTTGTAAAGCTTCTCATCTCTGAATTCATTGTGGTAAGGATGCTTATTAAATTAATGGAACACCTTTAGACTGACAAACTTCGGAAAGTTTTCAGGTTTGGATTCCAAAACTGTTTTAATCTTCCCATCTCTTAGTGGAAATTATATCAGGTTTCATTTTCTGCCACTATAGTCAGACTGAAGTCAGTTCTTGGAATTAGTACACCAAGAGAAACCCAAAGCAAATAAAGGATCCCTCCATCACTTTAATATTTGCTTGGAGGTATTTATGAGGGATTTAGACAAGCAAACCTTCCCAAATTGAACTATAATTCGATGGTACAGAATTTGTACCATTAATCTTGCAACAATCACACTGCAATATCTATGTTTAAAGTTTTTGGAGCTGACTTAAGAGTCAGTGCTGAGCATAAGAGGTCTTGGGAAGCTGACTTGAGCACGACTCATAACGACAATCTCTAGTTATATTTCACAGAGCCCCAGATCCTCCTGAAATGGAAAACAAGGGTAATTATTGCCAAGAAAACTAAGTTTGCTCAATTTTTCTCATGTAGTAAGTTCAATGCTCAGTTAACCAGCTTGGGTTCTGACCAGTTTGTAACACTGTAGTGTCTGCTGCTACTCCTCAGTTTCAGTTTTGTTAAATCAGTGGGTGACTACATATTTTGACTTTAAATGAAAATGTCCTGGATTGGTCAGCTTCTGTCACATAGTCATTTGGCCAACTAGCAACAGCATGGGAGAGATCTCAGCTGCCTGCCTTGTCCTGGCTGCCCAGGTAAATTTAGCCAAATCAGTTTTAGGCTATATCCTGTTACTGAGCTCAGCTGCACATCATCTCCTCCCCTAGAGGAGCTCCTAGCTGTGTCCAACCCTCTCTTTTCCATACACCTTGGTTCCCATAGACCCAGATGGAGCTTGAAAACACTCAAATAGTGTTGGGGCACTGGGGTGCTCTGCAGAATGCCCCCAATGGCAAACTGATATAGTGCTTGGATGTTCAGGAACTGAAACAAACAGCTACTTCACCACAAAAGTGATGTAAGGCTTAACCTATTAATGAACAGAAATAACAAAACCAATAATTCCTACATAGGCAAATATTGACTAAGGCTAACAATTTCAAAGAAGCAACTCGAGTGCACTGAGTCCTCCCAGTCATTCCTCTGTGGGATTTCAGCTCCATGGTGACTTTCTTTCAAAGCCTTGATTATCTCACAGCATCTCCTCATGCATATGTATGGTGCCTGTGTCCATTCCACAATCTAAATCACTTCCTGTGTGCAACTTGCTTAAGTGGAAGCCTCCTAAAAGAAAAGTGAGGGGGTAGAGGGGTACAAACCTTGGGGAAAAAAATTTACAGCTAGGAAACACAAGAAAAATCTTTTTTTCTTGACCAAGATATTTAAAACATAACAGATAACACCACTGGCAGCATATATAAGCAACTGCATATTAATACTGAGCACTTCCTTCCTTTCTTTGCAAAAGGAGTCAATTGATTGAATAGATCCAGAAATAATTTCTTCCTTTTATTTTCATCTATCCTTAGCACATATGTGTGCACAATTATTTAAGTGTCAACAGTCTGACATGGTATATAAAGACCTGTGTTCATGCAGACATCCCTAATATCATGTTAGAATTCTGATTTACAGCTGTATCTTAACACCATCTAATAAAGTGACTAACATTAGTGATATACAACAAAATCACAAGGCCTCCAGATACAGACCAGCCTGGGCAAGCCACATGAGTGAGTTATCTTTAGTACTGGAAGGAACTGATGAGGTAATTCCTTCAGTAACTTAGTAAAAAAAAAAAAAAACACACAAAAAAATCCCAAACTTTAAATCTTAGCTCACACTTTATCCCACATAGCAGCAGGAGGGGTTTACTAATTGCAATCTGCAGAACATATGGACTGGAATACATCCCATCATCCAGTACCTCAAAACTATACACATTAAGTCTCTAAGCTTTAGCACACTGCTTACAATTTGCCTTTTGAACATATCACTGTATTTTATATTACTAAGGCACACATGTAAAGAAAAAAAAAGAAGCTTTATTGACTGCAACTAACACAAAAGTCAAAGACATATATAGTGCAAAGAAACCCATGAGTACACTCCCTTTCCACTGAGGCTAAGCAAGGACAGTGGCTTTACGACCTCCTTTTCATATAAAACAGATTTAGATTTTTTTTTCCTCCCTTCCCATTTCCTGACTGCATCCTTGTGTAAGGAAGCCTGTGAGCCCTTGAAGCCTCCAACCAAAACAAACATGAATCTTTGTAACTTTTGTAATCTTCTGCTTTTTGGCCACCCAGTGAGAATCTAGCAAGATTCCTTGTTTGAAGGCCACCACAGAATAATACTAGCAAGGGGAAAAGAAAAAGAAGATGAGGTCCAAATATAATCATTACATAATATTTTTTCTAATGAAATGCAAAGCTGCTTTAATCTAAACAATCTGTTAAGATCTTTATTAATCAACTTCAAATAAAGGACAATATTCATCAATTTAGCAGAGTGGAACCATAACAAGCAGAAAATCTTTTTAGTGTTTAGACAAGAATTCTAAAAATTGCACATCTCTCAGATAAACAGGCAGTATTAATCCTAAATTTTGACACCTCTCCTAAATAGGCATTGCCTGGGAACATATCAACCTGTGACTGACACAGTTGCTTCTAAGAACAATCAAGCTGTGTTACCGAGAACATGTGCTACATAGGATTAGGGTGTTGAAACCCCTGAGAAGCAGGACCAAGCATCAAGGAGAAACTGCCAGAGGTTTCTAGAATCCCAGAAGCATGTTTTGGGAAGATTCTCTCACCCCAGTCACCATCCCCAGTGCAAATGGAACAGTATAGCAAGTGCCATTTGTACAGGTGACAATTCACTGCCAGGAGGATACTTCCTTTCATCCTGAAATAAGTTATGCCTCCCCACAACTCTAAGTGTCTTCACTCTAAATCAGGTATGGATTTAACAGTACAGCTAAAAAGATATGAGCTGTCCCCTTATCATGATCCAATACTGTATTTGGCTTTTGTTTATTTCACACAGGCATGGTAAACAACTTCACAGCCCCTCTTTATCTCCCTTCCATCCACATTTCTGTTCAAACAGAAAAAAAATTATACTTTCAAGATTTTCCTTATCAGAAAAAAAAAGTAACTTTTAGGTACTTCAAATTCTCTCATGTAGTTTGTCTCATATGCATTTATATTTATCATTCCACAGCTGCATTTCAAAATCATTTTTAAACGAATTCTCAGAAGTACACTGCTATGATGATATAACAGCAGTTAAATATTAATTATAATCATTAATTACAAAGGAAGACATACTGAAATAATGCTCATGGTGAAGCATCCTCATAAAAGAAAGAGGAAAAAGCAGTAATCAAGACATACGGACACATCCATTTCATATTGGCAGCTTTGTTTTTTCATTACATTCATATGAAAGTTGCAAAGCACATTAGTTCCATTACCCTCAAAAAAAAAAAAAAAAAGAAAGAGAGAACAAAAACAGATTGATACATGGAAACTCTGTAACTCTGTGGTCCATCTATAGCACTCCTTTCCAGTTCACAAACCATCAATATAATACAGGAAAGATTAGGAAAAAATTGCACTGCATAAGCATTCTAAGACTTCTGAGAAAATTAAAGGATATGCCTTGAGGAAAAAAACACCTAAATTGAGGCCTTTTAAAAACATTCTCCTTTTTTATGCCTTCTGATTTGACTGCATCTCTTCACAATATGAAATCCTTTGATCTCCATTTATTTACTGTGGCACCTGCATCCCAGGGCTAGGTTCTCTTTGTTTGTGGTTTTAGAAAAAGATACTATAGATATACACATGTATATCTATATAAGTGTCCATATAGTCTCTTAAGGTCCAGAAAACCTTATAGAGGAGGACAAATTGGCTGCTAGACATACCATTTCTGCAATGAAACAGAACAATATGCACATATAATATAGATCACACCAAAAGTGAGACAAAGTAGTGATGTGAAATAGCTGTACAGAAATGAATACTGTAGATAAAGAACATATTTTGCAAATCCAGGCAACAAACATTTAATCCATAGTGACAATCCTATGCTATTTCTTTAAAGTGCAAGAAGAATTTTATGATATATTAAATATATCATAGCTTACATGTTATTTCATGGAAGAAGGTTCTGGATGCTAAATGAGCCAAAGGCAGGGAATTGCCTATAGGTATACTGCAATGCCCTGACTCAAGAAGCCAGTAATGTCAGGACCCGGATTCTTTGAATCTACTGATACCAGGCAAGCAGACATCTGTAAAATAAATCCACTCAAATATGCAAAGCTCAAAATACTAACTAGAAGAACAGTTCCCTATGGGGTGTATCTGGGTTTGCAACAAGGCAAAATGGTACAGTATTTTATATCCTCAGCTACCATCACTCAGTGATATAGGTCACCTGACAGAATTTATTTACATGCTTAACAATTATATTCAAAGAATTGTTAGAAAATAAAGTCTTGTCTACATCTTAAGCATAAACATACCTTGAACTATATTTCATGATGCTTAGGGGTTTTTTTGACAATGAATTAATTTTTTTAAGCGGGTCATTATAACATACAGTAAGTACCACACTTTGTGAGCAGACATGGTACTAGGAAAACACTACTGTCATCGTTTTTCCCTTATGTCTGTCACCACCATTCTTCTGGAATCAGGCATTGCTCTCCCTTTAAGACAGTGCTCCTCACAGCTCCCTAGTTAGCATATGGAAAAAGAAAAACTTTCCTAAAGGAAATATCTTGAACACATGTTAACTGCTGAGAATTTAAGGAAGACATACAGCAGAAATAACAGTTTTATTAAAACCAGAAAATACAGAATATGCACACAGCAAGGAAAGAATTTCCATTTTTTCAAATTCTATACAAAGAATGAGGGATTCAGTGTGACCCACTTTACTGCTGCCTCATCTTCCCTCCATCTCAAGAACAGTTCAAGTGAAAATAATCCCTGTTTTTCTTTCAAACTGAATCTTTTTTCTGCTAGACTTATATGATGCTAGATACTAGTTGCATAGAAAATTCTAATACAGACACATATATGTATGTATGTACACACACCATGAATGAAAAAGGCTTTCTGTGCGATTTTGCTATTCAAAAGCATTCCTTCTCTTGCCAGGAACTGGAACATAAAATAAACCTCCTCTCCTGAAAATTTCTTTTTATTGGGATATTTGTTTCAAATTCATCTAAAAAACCTAAATCAACCAACAAATCTAAAATAGCTAAACTACCTCTTACAAATGCAACCTGGCTATGGTCAAACATTTGTTATTTTTATTTGCAGAAGATCAAAATTACTTTTGGAGTAAAGCCCTTTTCAAAGGCCCTTGGTGCAAGTTCAATTTATGAAAACTCATCATTGACAACATTAATATATTCTTTTCTGTGAGATCCAGTTCTGCATTCCCCATAGAAAGTACATTAACCTCTTAAACAAGCAACCCACATAGGCTTGCTTCCAGCTGCTTGTAAGCAGATGAAACTGAAAATACTTCAAACCTGGAGGCTGGAACCAGTTGCTGTCTTTTAAAAAAGCATTTGTTTCATCTCAACATCCTTGTCGATAAGATAAAAATAAATATTCTCACAATTTGAAAACTCTTCTCCTTTCCTGAGTCACAGAAAAAGAATTAACTTTTTATTTGCAAGAAAGCATTTTCCAATCTTAAGAGACTAGAATAGTAATAATAAATTCATAAGACACCAAAAAAATTAATATGGATTAAATGTGCAGCTCAAAAAAAAAAATTCTTTGGTATTCTCAAAAACCTTCTTGAAATAGGAGTTGGCCAGAACTTGATTTTTCGGTTTATAACACTGTGATTTTGAAAGGAAAAAAAGAAATAAAGAAAGAAAAAACCAAGCCACAAATTGTCATACTTGAGATTCACAAAATAGTGAATTTTTCATAAGGTAAAACCATCCATCTTCTGTACCTCCATGCACGCATTCCATATATGGAATATTCCATGTATTTTGACCACCAGAAATGTTAATTTCTACACCAGAAGTTACCTAGCTAAAAATCCTAGGAGAGTAGGAGTGAGTATTAATCCAACACCAACATACATAAATCATCATGTATTTAAAAAAAAAAAAACTACAGGGAAAGAAGTGGCAATGACTCCTCCTAAAAGAGCTACTAGGAACCACTTCTCCAGAGCTTTGATATCCTTGGGAATTCTTCCTCTCATTCACAAATAAGTAGCAGGGCTGCATTAGACAGCACTTACTTACTTTGGGCGAGTGGTGGGGATGGGGGAAAGAAAAAAAAAAGGCATTCAGTGTGGTTTTAGCTGCTTTTTGCATGATTTGATCTCTGGCAAGAAGCCTAAGAGCAGCTGCCACAACATGTCAGCTCCCTGCAGATCTGAAGTGATCTATGGGATCGTGGTTTGGGAATCTTCAGACCAGGTCATTGGGAAAAGCCATTAAAAACAGAGTTGCAAACCCCAGTCACAACAATGGCATACAGCTTTAAGCAAAAACATCCTTTCTAATTAAAGCTGTGTTTGCACTCCTGTTAAACACTGACATTTAATAAGTCTCACACAAGAGGGTCCTAAAAAAAACATTCACTAAATATTTATTTTGATTTAAATACAGTGTGACTTAGTTTTGTGTAGGTCTCATAACCTCCAACTGGAATTCCCCGCTGTCAGCTGGGTCAGGGATTGGTGATGGAAACAGCTGAGCTCCACGGAGTGTCCCACGGTGGAGGCAGCCCAGCGCCTCTCCTTCCCACATCGACTCCCTGTGAGAACAGCTTGGGCTGGCCTGGCTTTACGCTCGCTCATGCTCAAATCCGCATGAAATCACCCCTGAAAAAGCTGCTGGGTACCAGGGGAGGCATTCCGCCTCTCCCCCCAGCCCCTAGGCAGGCCGCTCTGCCCTCTCTATATTCTTCACAGCACAGTGACATGCCGCAAGTATGAAACCTTCTAGATTAATAATGAGAACAGGGCAATGATCTCCCTGGACTGAATCCATTTTATGTGAACTATGAGAACTTGGATTTATTTCAGTATTGGAAAGGAATGAAATGCAAGGAGTAAGAGGAGGTTTTCCACATAGGCATTCTACATTCTCCAAGGAAAGAAAGGAGACAAAACCCACACACATTTCTGGTGCATGTCGTGGGCCAAATTTCTAAACTCAACCTTTTTTCATTTCCAACTTTGTACACTTAATAGTATTGCCATTACTGATTTCACATAGTACTTTTATTGTGCTCTTTTATTATGCTTAGATAAACCTATATGATTAGCACAGATCAAACATCTTCACCAAGGAAATGTGCACTCAGGTTTGAATGCATACACAGTGATAAAAAAATGGACATTGGGAAAAAGTTGGCACAGTTTTTGGGCACATTTTATTTACAAGCCACTGTGTCCCAGATGCAAGCCACATGTATCCTATTTCCAGTACTGTCAGTGTATTAATCTTAGCCCTAAAATTACTAGGTTAAAAAAAATATGTGATATTTACTTTCCTAAAAAATAATGTACTTATTTAAGGCATGGATAACCTTTGCACACGTGAGAAAGAGGGAGGTACTCACTAAGAAAGCATAGAAATTATTCCATAGGACCTATCTTCTATGATACTGTTTCTCTTCTCTTTTTGCTCTGATGCTTCAGCCTAGCAATTGCCAAGAATATTTCCTCAGACAGGCTACCAGCTTTGAATGAAAAAGCCTGATGGAAACTGTTTGGAAAATCCCTATAATGTACCAAAAGGCCATATACCAGGAGCACAGAGACCTAGGCTTACATGTAGACTATTTTAATACTGAGTGACTTCAGGCCTGCTTCAACTAGTAAGGTAAGTGGATACATACAAATTAGAAATGCAAAGAATTTCATTGAAAAATGACAACTTCTATATGGACAAATTCTATCTTTTTCCCTTTCTGACACTACAATATATTGCTTCTTTTGCCTTGTTTGATAAATGTTGTCCAAAAAAGTGTCTGAGAGCTTTTTCCCTCCTGTTACTCACAGAACCACAGAATGCTGAGTTGGAAAAGACCCACAAGGATCATCAAGTCCAACCGTTAGCCCTGCATAGGACCATTCCCAAGAGTTACACCCTGTTCCTGAGAGTATCATCCAAACGTTTCTTGAGCTCTGTCAGGCTTGACGCTATAACCACTTCCCTGGGGAGCCTGTTCCAGTGCCCAACTACTCTGGGAAAAAAAACTCTTTCTAATATCCAGCCTAAACCTCCCGTGACACAACTTTAGGCCATTCCCTCAGGTCCTGTCACTGGTCACCACAGAGATCAGTGCCTGTTCCTCCTCTTCCGCATGAGGAAATTGTAGACTGCAATGACGTCTCCCTTCAGTCTCCTCTTCTCCAGGCTGAACACACCAAGTGACCTCAGCCATTCCTCATACAGCTTCTCCTCAAGGTCCTTCACCATCTTCGTTGTCCTCTTTTGTACGCTCTCTGAGAGTTAATATATTGCACTGACCAAAACTGCACACAGTATTCAAAGTGAGGCTGCATCAGTGCAGAGCAGAGTGGGACAATCCACTTTCTTGACCGGCTGGCGATGCTTTGCCTGATGCCCCCCCAGACACAGTTGGCCCTCCTGGCTGCCAGGGCACTGCTGACTCATATTCAACTTGCCATTGGCCAGCAACCCCAGGTTCCTTTCCGTGGCACTGCTTTCCAGTATCTCATTCCCCAGTCTGTATGAACATCCAGGGTTGCCCCATCTCAGGGGCAGAATTCAGCACTTTCCCTTGTTGAACTTCCTACGGCTGTTGATTGCCCAGTCCTCTCATTTGTCAAGGTCTCTCTGCAGGGCCTTCCTTGCCTTTGAGGGAGTCAACAGCTCCTCTGAGTTTTGTGTCATCTGCAAACTTGCTTAGTATTCCTTCCAGACCTGCATCCAAGTCATTTATGAAGATGTTGAAGAGCACAGGGCCCAAGATGGAGCTCTGTGGAACCCCACTAGTGACAGGTCGCCATTCTGATGTTACCCCATTCACTGTTGATGAGACTATTTTCATAAACAAGAAAAGACCTATAAACCTATTCTAGCCATCGCTTTGATGAAAAGCAAAGACTAGATAGAAAAGCTGACTGTCAAAAATTACTGCATATGTCAATTCAGTGAGAATGATCAAATAGACAAAAGTAAATGCAATGGAGACTTCAGGATCTCAGAATGGCAAGTTTTGAGAAACCAAGGAAATTACAGAGGTTGTCCTCAAACACTTTAGCTCAAACATAGAAATATCTCATTTGAAAAAGACAAATGTTATTCACACTTCTATTCCAAGCAGGAGGGGAAAAAATGGTAAGGAAAGATTGGAAGCTTGCCCAGATGAATAAACACTTCAAACAGGATATTGAGAGGAAGTCCAGACTCTACAAAGAATGAAAAGATTAATTAGGAGGAAGACAATGTCTCAGGGCTACAAAGTGTTGAAACTCTAAAGGAGGACAGAAGCTCAGCCAAAGGGAACTTTGGCAACCAAAAATGAGTTTGCCACACGTACAAGTACGACTTGTGGAACTTCACTGTGGCTGCCGACTGACTCGGGAGTACTGGCAGCTGGGCATAGGGGCAGCATGACTGGGGGGGAGGGATTCCCTCTCCAGCTGCTCCTGGCCCAGAATAATTTAGATTTAGCCTACTACTTCAACCAAAGCAATTACTCTAGATGTACTTTTTCTCATTGGGTAAAGAGAAAGGGAAGTCCAGTTGCACTGGACTGAAGTGTCTCACATGGTGCTAAGTGGTGAAGCAGACAAAAGTGCTGTAAATGACACAGACAGGCAATTTTAGAAAAAGAGAGGAGAGGTGAAAGGCAACCACCGCCTCACCATTTCTGTCATCACACAAATGACACAGGCCAAGGCAATCAAGCTGAAAGCCTCAACAGGTCGCAGGCTCAGTGTGGCGACTGCAAGAATACTTCTGATGCTCACAGTGGGCTCTGGCTACTCCTCTGAACAAAACAATCTGCTGCATCTTCTCCCACACATTTCCTGCCAAGCATGAGGCCATGGGGCCCAGAGAAAGTTACTCTAGATAGATTTTTCCATAAACATAAGTCATAACATCTCTTCTTCACAGAGCACTATGAAACAAGGGAAATAAAAATGCACTACTAGCCCCTTCAGAGCAATAGCTTTTTCTGCTTTCATCTATTATAGTTGCAGTACCCATAATATTTCTCTGCACACTTTGCTCCCTTCATAACCAGAACATAATAGTTTGTTAGACAAAGCTACATTTAGAAACATGCTCATTTCATTCTCTACCTCTTCATGCATCCATGTACAGAAATACATTCCATAGAACATTTTTGGTTTACAAGGCTCTCTAAATATGTACATATATATATTAGGGGGAGGATGACGGTGCTGTGGTGTGAATTAATGTTAGGAACAGTTACTTGTTACTAACAAAACCCTTCCTGTAATCCTTATCCAATAATAGGTTACACAGAACACAATACAAATCTAACTGCCTGCTGGTCCAAAAAAATATTCCAAAAAAATGGACTATCATTTTTGCCAAAAGAAGAGTATTTTTACCAGTGCTAGTTTGGTCAGATCAACAGGCCCCAAAATAAAGAGATATATTTGCATATTCACTATGTATGGCAACCCAAACTTATCAAGAGTTAACGTGGAAGCTGTAGCTGAACTTGAAGATCTAAGGAAATAGGAGGAATGCAATATCCTAATTGAAAACAAGAATACGTCTCATTTCTTCAATGCATTTGAATGCTTTTATGTGAATCCAAAACTGACGTTAAAGTCCAATGTTGCTGTGGGTGTCAGTCAACTTTCCAGGTCTGTGACTTCTTTTTAAATCACATCTCATTTTATTAATTTCAGATTGAATTTGATTTTCTCAGATTTTCCTAGAATAATTCGGCAATCAGTCAATCAAAAACATTTTGAAAGGCAGTCATTTACAGAGCTTCATTCCTTCAGGGTCTAAGAGTATACTCGCCATGACCAAGGTGCATGTATGCAAATTCCTGCAAAGACACATCCATGCATCAACTGAACCAATGTGACTGGTGCTCCCAGAAACTCAAAGCCTCAGACACACTCCATACCCTCCAGGTAGTGCACTTTGAAACAGGCCATGAAGGTCAATAATTTTTTGCTCTCTGCAAGCCTAAGAAAAAAAGTAAATTCAAGAACATGACATCCATATCAAAGCCATGCTACCTCCAGCTGAAATGGGCTCTAAGACACTGAAACCAAACACAACCAACTAGCGGTAAGACGAGCAGAGAAAAGGGAGAACAATTTTGAAATCTACCTTGAATGGCACTCAGAAGTAGAGAGCCAAAAAAACAGAAAACAAAACAAAATAAAATAAATACTAAAAAAACCAAGAACACATCATACACACTTGTAAATAAACAGCACATTTTACAGTAGCATCACCTCCTGTGGAAATCATGGCAACTCCAGACGGAGCACATTAATGCAATATCAAATGGCAGGAGTTGACAAGTGTCAAAGCTTGTAAGGAAGCAAAATCAGCTCAGCTCTTCACCTAGGAAGGGCTAGAAAGACACAGTAATATGCACTGTGTCTTTGAAGCACTTCACAAGATAATGTTCCAAGCAGTGTACCTGTAGGTAGAAAACTTTGTGGTGTGGGAGGAGGAGGAGAAAATGCACAACAATTAGAAGAAATGGGAAGAAAGTTGTCATTTCTCTGCCTAATAATTTCCTATGATCCAGCCAGTATCATCTTAACCAAATGAAGTTCAGCTACCTGATTTTGATAAACTCTAGTCCTGCCAGGGATGCAAGAAAAACAAAGCATCTGCAAAACCAGCTGTTCTTGTGCTAAAAAACACAAGGACAGGTGGCAGACAGCCCTGAACAGACTTGGCCCTCTGCTTGGCCCCAGACGGGCAAATTACAAAGATGATTTTAACGGTTCTGGACTTTTTTACCTCAGCAATTGCCTACTTCCCTAAACTGTCAAAATTAGAGTCAGGCACAGTGGTGAAGGTGGAAGAGCTTGCTAACAGATGAGCAAAACCACAGAGCTGGAACTGGAGCAGACTTTTCCATACAAGGCTCTACTTCTGGACTTCTCTTCTAGGGTTGGTGCATAACAGCATGAACTTGTTAATGTCCCAAATAACTGCAAAGCTGATATTGATTTCTGTGCATTTAACTGGAAACCTGAGGGAAGGTTAATGATTTCTGGCTATTGTTGTGTCCTTCTACAATTATTGATCCGAACATCCAGAAGGGGTTATCTGTTTTACTTTTATTTTCTCATCCTCTTGTACCTCCTCTAAAAGCTAGTGATGTACAACTTATCTACAAAAAGAGATTTAACAAAAAATTTAACTTTTGCAAAAAGGAGTCCTGCAGAAATATGGACAGAAGAACTAATACAGAAATTCTTTTTCAGGAGTTTTTTCAGGATTCCTTTGAATTAGATGAACATAACCCAAGTTTTTCTACTGCAATGAGCAGCATCCTTCTGTAGTTATGTTCTGCTCTCCCCATAATTCTACTTAATCAAAACTAAAAACCAGAAAAAACGTTACTCTCCAAGTCTATGTATCAGCTCTGAACTAGTCCATTGGCATAGGATTTAGTCATGAAACTTGTATAAAATCCAACAGAGAGGTAGATTAAAATTTCCAAAGGCTCAAGCCTATGCATTTAAATTATTGAACTAGAACTAAGAGAGATGATGATAAAGAGTCACATCTAAATAATCCTCAGATATTTCAGCCACTCTAGCAAATATCTGCTGTTTCTATAAATCTCCTCTCAGCACCTGTCAAGAGTACAGCCAGCAACATGGGGGAATAAATACATTCAGCAGGCACAGATTTCCAATAAATCCAGCGAATTTGGGAACTCACTAATTCCACTCTACAAGCTTGAAAAAAATTTACTAAAACCCTTAATCTCCCATGTGCTGATACAGCACTTCACAGCTCCAAATCACACTGAATTTCCCCCAGCTGTCAGCACTGAGCTCAGCAGGGGGGTCAGCAGGGGAGCAAGGGCAGGAGCAGGGCTTACAGAGCACAACATTCACTACACTGAGACTGAAGGTTAATGTTGAAAGACAACAAGCAAGTCATAGTGTCATAGTGGGAGGAGGAAAAGGAAGCAACACATCAAATCAGAGAAGCTCCACATTTATGGAGTCAAACTGCCTTGGTTTTCCCCTCCTACCTATCCTTTTAACATGTTTTTTTTTTCCTGGGTTGCATCTTTCACCATGTGGGTTTTGGTTTTTTCTTTGTTTGTTTTCTCCATTATTTACTTATTTATTCTGCTGTCATCAGAACTCATGCTGAAAGATAATATATTTCTTCAGCTGAGCCCCAGTGTCAAAACTCACACAGGGGACCTGAACTGCTATTTTGAAGGAAGCCCTATTCAACAAAAATCATTAAAAGGAGACACAGATAAAGCCCTATTGGTGTTTACAACCACGTTACACTAATGCTACTGCGTCTCCTGCACCTGTAAAGCCTGATATCACTTGTGTCTACAAGCCGCTATACTGACACACAGCCAGAAAGCCCAAAAGGGGTGCTAAACCTTAGGAGGAAAAGAAAAAGAAAAAAAAATCAGTAAGCTGGTCTTTGTGTAATAGTGACAAGGAAACCTGAAGGTTGCAAGATTTTTTTACTTTTCCTTAACACCGTGGAGAAAAAGCAATATTTTCTTTGTTGGATTGAACACGGTCATTTCTTCTCTTATTCTGAACTCCAAATCTCAATAGAATCATAGAATAGTTTAGGTTGGAAAGGACCTTTAAGATCATCAAATCCAACCATTAACCTAACAGTGTTTAGTCCACCACTAAATCATGTCCCCAAGCAACACATCCTCATGGGTTTTAAACACCTCCAGGGACGGTGACTTCCCTGGGCAGACTGGTCCAAACGTGATCACTCTTTCTGTGAAAAAATTTTTCTGAATATCCAATCTAAACCCCTCCTAGCACAACTTGAGGCCACTTCCTCTTGTCCTGTCACTTGTCGTTTGGGGAAGAGACTGACCCCCTACCTTTCAGGTAGTTGTAGAGAGTGATAAGGTCTCCCTTGAGCTTCCTTTTTTCCAGGCTAAACACCCCCAGCTCCCTCAGCTGCTCCTCATCAACCTGTGTGCCAGACCCTTCACCAGCCTTGTTGCCCTTCTCCGGACATGCTCCAACACCTCAGTGTGCTTCTTGTAGTGAGGGGCCCAAAATTAAATACAGGATTCAAGGTGCAGCTTCACCAGTGCCAAGTACAAGGAGGATGAACACTGCCCTGGTCCTGCTGGCCACACTATTTCTGATACA
The DNA here is from genome assembly GCF_003984885.1 of Neopelma chrysocephalum. NCBI lineage: Eukaryota > Metazoa > Chordata > Aves > Passeriformes > Pipridae > Neopelma > Neopelma chrysocephalum. The sequence goes on from NW_020897695.1 coordinate 28,558,592, forward strand.
GGCCAGGATGCCATTGGCCTTCTTGGCCACCTGGGCACACTGCTGGCTCATGTTCAGCCAGCTGTCGACCAGAACCCCCAGGTCCTTTTCTGCTGGGCCACTTTCCAGCCACTCTGCCTCCAGTCTGTAGTGCTGCATGGGGATATTTTGACCCAAGTGCAGGATCCAGCACTCTGCCCTATTGAATCTCATACAACTTGCGCCATCAAGTTGATCCCTCTGCAGAACCTTCCTACCCTTCAAGATCAACATTCCGGCCCAACTGGTTGTCTTCTTCAAACTGACTTAGGGTGCCTTCAATCCCTTCATCCAGATCTTGATAGAGATATTAAACAGGACAGATATATACTGTTATATATGATACTGAGCACTGGGGAACACCACTATGGCACACAGCACACTCATTGACCACATGTGTCTGCAAAAATTACTGGCAAATGTTGACACACCATGCAGTAATGCCAAAAGCTGTAAGCTGTCTTAGGGGAAGAAAAAAACCAGCTGGTGTGGCCTGAAAATGGCCAGTCATTGCTACATGCTATGAATATAAAACAAAGGAAGTGCAGTAGGTGTCAGTTTTTGACCCCTGTCACTTGTGTATTTGCATCCTCTCCAGTCAACCTTTTTCATTTCGCAACCATCCCACTACAAACAGCTTCTGTGTCTGTTCATCATCTCTGCCAAGCTGAGCTCATTCTCTTATCAAAGAAAAACATTTCAACAGGGTTTAGCTGTTGGTTATTCACATCCAGAACTCAGGAAAGCCTATGGTCAAATTCCCTCTCCCAGTCACAGGTTTTCTTGAAAGCTTTGCACAAGCTTCTTAGGCCAAGGCACTGGAAAAAACACTTTTTAAACCCCCAAAGGATGAGCTCATGCACCTCAAATGAAGCTTGGCAGAATTCAAAGGCCTAATATGTGCCCCACATACCTGTCATCTACTGTGCCTGGAAACCCACAGGCACTTGTGCTTCCATCATTTATTTCAACTCAACACAAGACAGAAGGACTGATAACATGCATGGCTGCAGACCCACCACTGTCTACTGATGGAAAAAGAAAGGCCCATTCCCTTTCTCCTCCACCCCCAAACTGGCAGCCTTTGTCCTCTCTTCTGTCCCTCACCTTCCATCCACTCAGTTCCTGCCACAGGCTCTCCCTGCCCTCCCACCACCAGCTGCTCCACAAGGCACCAACTCACTGAACTAGCAGCAGAAACACTGAGCTATTTCTATTCCTAAGTTGCTTTTCCATACATTTCACACCAAAAGATGGCTAGAAGAGGGCATGAGGAGTGCCAGACAAAGGGAGTCTGTGGCTGGGAGTAGGAAGGGGTAAAATGGAATGTCATCAGTGGCAAGATGTAAAACTGTTCAACACATGCTGCACAGCCCTGGAGCTTCAAGGAAAATATGACAGCAACTTGAATTATTTTCACTAAAAACAATTCCAAAATAAAAGCAAATAAAAAAAATCAAAACCTCACACCTCTCAGAACCCTCCTTCCCCCCCCCCAAAAAAAACCCCAAACAAACAAACCAAACAAACAAAAAAATCCCCACCAAACCCAACACACACCCCAAAGAAAAAAAACACTGAATGGAAGAAATGCTAAGTGTGCTCCTTAGGCTGCTTGTGGCTCATCAGCTTCTCAATGCCACAGTCCTCCCCTCCCTTCCTGCCACTTTACTGAACAGCACCCAGGATTAACTCAGCCAGAGAAAAACACTATGGTTTATCAGGTCAGGACACTCCCTAGGAAGAAGATAACATGGTTTCCACTATCAAACTTCTAAAGGCTTTTAAACCTGTGATCATTAAATGTAAAAATATATAAACTTATGTGAGGGAAGGAACAAAGCCCTTGGGACAAGTAGTTCTTCACTGCATGTCTGGCCTAAGTGTAAAACTGGCACCCTAGCAGCTATACATCCACTTCGCAATCAACCACCGTGATGACCGACCCACATGTGATAGGAAACAAGTCTCATATGAAATCCTCATATTGTGTTGGGCCAAAGGATGCAAAAAAAGTTAAAGATGAAGTCAGGCATTGGTGTGATATTACTCAGTGTGTTACTTGTTCCACCAGTTGCCCATTAGACAGCAAAGGCTAGAAATCAATGAACACTAGCAAGCTGTTCTCAAATTTTTAAAAACATATATAAACTCTTTTAATGTGCAAGTATATACAAATAACCATGCTTTCAACAGTTCAGGTTTTTCATTAACAAGTCTTGTTTCATCAAGCAGTAAGAGTACTGTCATTTTGATTGTGTAACTTTACTATAATGATACACACACAACCCAAAAGCAAAAAAAAATCACAAAACCAAGATGAAAACAGTCTATAACTGGTTGAAATGATTGGATACATTAATTACTATCCCTCAGACTGAAAGCATACCACGTGACTTTGGCATCAGCTTTCCTAGTGCATCTCATTTATAAACTTTGACAGGGCAAGTTCTCTAAATGAGAGATTTGTTGAAATTCTACTCTTCTAATGTTCCTTCCAGCTGACAACATGGCTACATGAATGAATTCTTTCTCACGTTTATTGGACATAGTTCACTCTTAAAGGAGGAAGATGTTGGGAAATAAGTCAATTGGAGCATTCGCTGGCTTCCTCTGGGCATTCCCAACTGCTCTCTAGAATTTCCCATGGAGATGCCAAAACTTTACACTTGATGATACATGGCAGAAAAGGAACACAAAAAGCCAACCTTCTTTCACTTTTGTATGCTAAACACAAAGCAAATAAAACAAGAGCTTCAAACAGAAGTATTACTGCTAAAAATATTTTCACTCCTCTTGAATAACACCTCCATGAAATCTTTTACTGTACAAATAGACATTTCTACAGACCCTTTTTCCTAGTATTACTAATAGGACATCACAAAAATTTAGTAGACTGTATACATATATAAGATTTGTATACCATTACTTTATTGTTATTAAAATTGCTGGAAAGAGTAGCTGGAGTCT